>NW_028175596.1:0-50000 GCF_949987555.1 Borostomias antarcticus
TGTAGTATAGATATAGATAGATAAACATGACTGTAGTATAGATGTAGATATAGATAGATAAAACATGACTGTAGTATAGCTATAGATATAGATAGAAAGGACATGACTCTGTAGTATAGATATAGATAGATAAACATGACTGTAGTATAGGTATAGATATAGATAGGTTGTGACTCCTCTGTGATGGAGGCTGTTTCAGCACAATGCTTTTCTCCCACTCCATCAGATTTCAGAACTACTACTCTCCCTCTTTCTCTCCCTCTCCCTCTCTCTCTCCCTCTCTCTCTCTCTCTCCCTCTCTCTCTCTCTCCCTCTCTCTCTCCCTCCCTCTCTCTCCCTCTTTCTCTCCCTCTCCCTCTCTCTCTCTCCCTCTCTCTCTCTCTCTCCCTCTCTCTCTCTCTCCCTCTCTCTCTCCCTCCCTCTCTCTCCCTCTCTCTCTCCCTCTCTTCCTCTCTCTCTCTCTCCCTCCCTCTCTCTTTCCTTATCTCACTCCCTCTTTCTCTCTCTCTCTCCCCCTCTCTCTCTCTCTCCCTCCCTCTCTCTCTCTCTCCCTCCCTCTCTCTTTCCTTATCTCCCTCCCTCTTTCTCTCTCTCTCTCTCTCCCCCCCCCTCTCTCTCTCTCTCTCTCTCTCCCCCTCTCTCTCTCTCTCTCCCCCCCCCCCCTCTCTCTCTCTCTCCTGCACCTGATGGCGCCTCCTCAGGCTCCCTTGCTGGCTGCCATCCAGACCTGCTTAGAGTCCAGACACACACACACTCACACACACACACACACACACACACACACACACACACTCACACACACACACACACACACACACACACACACACTCGACACACGCACACACACACAGCCCCATCTTACACACAAGAGCTTTCTCACAGACATATCACTTGAACTCTGTCTCGCTCTCAATTTCTTGGTATCCCAGCGTTGCGTTCCTGGCATGGCCATCTGCCGGGCAGCGTGTGGTCAGTCTGCTCTGCTCTGCTCACAGATCCACCCTGGGATCCTGTCAGCTACCCCGACGTTTATACCCTGAACCAACCCGAATATATGATCTACGGGTCGTTACATTGCGAGGGTTTACCACACGCTGTTCCCGACCGTGTTGAGTGATGGTTTGTATTTCCTGTCTATGCTCACAGACTCACAGCCCCGTGCCCAATAAGAAGGCCAGACTGGACAAGCTGCTCTTCCCGCCCAGCGACAAGGAGAAGCAGCAAGACTGGCTGCAGTCCCTGTCCAGGTCTGCAAACAAGGTTAGCGCCGCGTCTCCTTAGTGTGTGGAACCTGATTGGCTGTGGGGTCGGAGGGCAGAGGTCAGGGATCTTTGTCCTCCTGTCCTGTCATGTCATATGACATTTTTATCCCTCTGTCCCAGGCAACCTTGAGTCCTGACAGCAGGCTAACAAATAAAATGCACTATTATGATTCTATTAAGCATCTGTCATTGGGTCATGTCCATTCGATGTGGAGGTACCTATGCAGAAGCAATGTTGTTGGGGACCAGGATGTTGTTGGGGACCACGCGCTGAGTGACGCGTTCTGGTCGTTGCAGGATTTGAAACAGGCCCAGCTGAAACAGAGACCCTCTGCCTTCCGGCCCTGGTCCCCCAGAATCGCCTCCTCCACCAATCACAGCCAGGCTTCCTTACAGAGGGACGACCCCACCAATCACATCCAGGCTTCGTCAGAGAATCCCACCAATCACAGCCAGGCTGAGAGGTGAGGGAGGGACTTATTTTGCTTTTTTTTAGGGTTCATTTTAAGTTCAATGTGTACCAATATACTGTATCACACTTTCACCTCGACTGTAGTTTTATTTCCTCCCATCTCCTAGTCTGACTTTGTTGTTTACCTCAGATCAGAGCAGCAGGTGAGCCAGGAGGGCAGTGAGGCGAGCCCCCACCTCAGAGGGGCGGGGCCGGGGACCCCCGCCAGCTCCAGCGCCCCGCAGACCCCTAACCCCAGAGCCACGCCCCCTCCCCCGGCAAACGGAGCGGAGGAGGACGTGGAGACGGACGACGACGACGGAGAGATAGACGTGGACGACTGTGACGACTGTGAGTGCTGACAGGCAGACTGTCTCAATCAGCTACAGATCACTGTCAATCAACAGACTGTCTCAATCAACTACAGATCATTGTCAATCAACAGACTGTCTCAATCAACTACAGATCATTGTCAATCAACACACTGTCTCAAGTCAACTACAGATCATTTGGTTTAGTCCTTTCTGCAAAGCCGTGTCGTAACCTGCTTTACCACACTTACAGCCCAATAGAGCGGACAAATCCACCAGCAGACTTGTGTGATGCAGCTTGTTTGGGAACAAAGACTCTGAAATTAGAACATTTACCTAACAGACAAGTGAATGCTACTGAGAATCTTAGAAGAGACAGGCCTGCGCAAGGCTGACACCTGGTGGCCGCTCAGAGAAGCACAGGGGAAAGTGGGAGCTCTGAACTTAGTATGAACTTAGTAGATTGTTTGTGTTGTTGTCCTCGTGTCTGCCATCTGGACTGCTGGATATTTAATGTCAGATCAACTATCCCTCGGGTTCGATCACTGTCAGACAGAGGAGTATCTCACCTTGACCATTAGATAATTGCTAACTTTTATTCCCATCTCTCTCTCTCTCTCTCTCCCTCTCTCTCTCTCTCTCTCCCTCTCTCTCTCTCTCTCTCCCTCTCTCTCCCTCTCTCTCCCTCTCTCTCCCTCTCTCTCTCTCTCTCTCTCTCTGTCAGACCCGGTGTCTGTCCCCTGCCTGGCCTCTCCTCCCCTCACCTCCAGTGTGAGCCGGACCCTGGCCCTGCCCCCGGCCCCCCCGAACGCGGGGCCCCCGAACGGCCCTGACCCCGGCCCCCCCTGGCTGCCCGAAGAGCCCTGCCCGGAGCTGGAGGCCCTGCGCCAGAGCCTCTACGGGGGTCTGGCCTCGCGGGAGGCCAGGGAGAAGTTCCTCCAGGAGGTGCTGAGGATGCGCATGAGGCAGGAGGAGAAGCTGAGCGCCGCCCTGCAGGCCAAACGCTGCCTCCAGCAGGTGAGATCACACAGAACTATACGCTCATAATAATATTATAGCTTCTAATATAAGATCACACAGAACTATACGCTCATAATAATATTATAACTTCTAATATAAGATCACACAGAACTATACGCTCATAATAATATTATAACTTCTAATAGAAGATCACATAGAACTATACGCTCATAATAATTTTATAACTTCTAATAGAAGATCACACAGAACTATACGCTCATAATAATATTATAACTTCTAATAGAAGATCACACAGAACTATACGCTCATAATAATATTATAACTTCTAATATAAGATCACACAGAACTATACGCTCATAATAATATTATAACTTCTAATATAAGATCACATAGGACTATACGCTCATAATAATATTATAACTTCTAATATAAGATCACATAGAACTAAACGCTCATAATCATATTTTAACTTCTAATATAAGATCATACAGAACTATACGCTCATAATAATATTATAACTTCTAATATAAGATCACACAGAACTATACGCTCATAATAATATTATAACTTCTAATATAAGATCACAGAACTATACGCTCATAATAATATTATAACTTCTAATATAAGATCACATAGAACTATACGCTCATAATAATATTATAACTTCTAATATAAGATCACATAGAACTTCTAATATAAGATCACATAGAACTATATGCTCATAATAATATGATAACTTCTAATATAAGATCACATAGAACTATACGCTCATAATAATATTATAACTTCTAATATAAGATCACATAGAACTATACGCTCATAATAATATTATAACTTCTAATATAAGATTACACAGAACTATACGCTCATAAGAATATTATAACTTCTAATCAATCAATCAATCAAAGCTTTATTTGTATAGCGCATTTCATACCCAGAGGCAACACAATGCGCTTTACAGAGAACAAGGGAGGTGGGCATACGACCCACCCCTACATATTCCAGAGGGAAGCAAAAAAACAGTTTCACCCGCGGGCCAGAAAAGTGAGCTGTAAAAGTTCTTCCCTGACCTCTCTCAACAAGGCGATCGAGACATCTACATACATCTACAACACAGAGATATTATCATGGTGAAATAAAGAAAAAAACTTTTTTTTTTTGTTTATGCGGATGAGGCAGGAGCCATGTGGCTCATAACGACCAACCGATCGCTATGGAAACAGAAGAGCCCGACGGTGTGTTCTGAGCCCCGAGGCGAAGAAGGGCTCTTCTGTTTCCATAACGACCGGATTGCCGTACGTTATCCCGCCTATTACACGGCTACTCAACAAACGACATGAATACTAATAAGACTACACTTTTTTATTTAAATCAATTTAAGACTGGCAAGCACATCCAATAACTCCGAGGGAATGTCTGGTGAATTCATGTCATCCTGTTTCTATGCTAACGTGCGGTCCGATCCAAGACACGTGCTCAGAGTGACGTCTCAGGTCCCCTCGTCCGTTCGCTCATCCGCTCATCCCTCTGCTTGTGCGTTCCAGGAGCTGGAGTTGGTGCGCGTGGCCAGGAGGGGGCGCCTGTGCGAGGCGGGGGAGGCGAAGCGCGGCCTGCGGAGGGAGATGGAGCGTCTGAGGGCGGAGTGGGACCGGAGGACGGGGGAGGTGGAGGAGTCGGGTCAGCGCCTGAGGAGGGAGCTGGACAGGGAGAGGGCGCAGAGGGGCTGTGACCAGGGCTGTGACCAGGGCTGCGAGGCCCAACGGCTGAGGGTCAAGTACTCCGCCCAGGTGAGACCAGAACCAAACCCCAGACCAGAACCAGAATCCCAGACCAGTACCCCAGACCAGAACCAGAACCCCAGACCAGAACCAGAACCCCAGACCAGAACCAGAACTCCAGACCAGAACCACAACCAGAACCAGAACCCCAGACCAGAACCACAACCCCAGACCAGAACCACAACCCCAGACCAGAACCAGAACCCCATACCAGAACCAGAACCAGAACCCCAGACCAGAACCCCAGACCAGAACCAGAACCCCAGACCAGAACCAGAACCCCAGACCAGAACCAGAACCCCAGACCAGAACCACAACCAGAACCAGAACCCAAGACCAGAACCAGAACTCCAGACCAGAACCACAACCAGAACCAGAACCCCAGACCAGAACCAGAACCAAATCCCAGACCAGAACCACAACCCCAGACCAGAACCACAACCCCAGACCATAACTAGAACCCCAGACCACAGTCCAGATGTCAGGACAGCTCTAGTCTGGCTCATAGGAGGGAGGTTTTTGGGATAAGCCTCTCATTGGTAGCGCAAAATTCCAGCAGGACCAATCAGATTCAATCTCCCGACTCTATTTAGCAAGAGAAAAAGCCAGCTGAGCGCCGCCCAAGACGATTGTGATTGGTTTAAAGGAAGAGTGTTTGATTGATGTGATTGATTGATTGAATGACGATTATGATTGGTTTAAAGGAAGAGTGTTTTCCCCATCCCAGGATGATAGTGGGATGCAGCCAGACCTTCCTAAAACGAAGCCTGGCAATGCAAGACTAGTACAGCTTTGGATGGAGAGAGTGTGTGTGTGTGTTGCGTGCTGACGTGTGAGTGTGTGTTGCGTGCTGACGTGTGTGTGTGTGTGCGTGCTGACGTGTGTCCTGTCCCTGTGCAGATCGAGGAGCTGCAGGTTCTGCTCCAGCGGGCTGAGGTGGACCGGGAGCAGCTGAGGGTGGAGCTCCAGCAGGAGCGCGAGGCCCGGCAGAGTCTGGGCCGCCTGGTGGTCCAGCTCCAGGCCCGGGGGGGGCAGGGGGTCCAGCTCCAGGCCCAGGGGGGTCAGGGGGTCCAGCTCCAGGCCCAGGGGGGTCAGGGGGTCCAGCTCCATGCCCAGGGGGGTCAGGGGGTCCAGCTCCAGGCCAGGAGGGAGCCGGCGGATGACCAGGACCACGCGGCACACGGACACAGACAGACGCCGCCACAGCACCCCAACCCAAACCCAGAGCACCCCAACCCAGAGCACCCTAACCCCAACCCACAGCACCCTAACCCAAACCCCAACACACAGCACCCCAGTGGAGCTTCCTAATGATCCAGGATGCTCAGGCTGACGGAAATCCAGAGACTCACCGCAAGAGAGAGGTTAGGAACATGGACTGTATTGATTACACCGCTTGTTATGGTGGGGGGGGGGGGGGGGGTGATTCTGCAAAATCTTCTGAGAGAGAGAGAGAGAGGGGTCATATGTTTTGTAGAATGAAAAGAATATCTGTCTGGTATGATATTGACATTATTGTGATAATATATGAACTTCATCAAATGACCTGGAAAGTAGCAGGATTGATGTTGTGGTGGCAGAAGAAGATGAGAAAGACATCTTCCTGAACGTCAGACTGACTCCTCTCCGACGTCTGGCGCTGGGAAAGAACTTTGTTTTGGTATATAAGCTATTTAAAGATGTGCAACTATAACATAACGTTACTTGAATGCGTGTAGTGAAAGGAGAAGTGATTGTGTTGATGATAGGACAGCAGTGTCTCAGAGTCACGGTACAGTACAGCTCAACGGTGTGAGATTACATCACTAACCACTGGAAAACACAGCAGTTCAACACGGTTGACCTTCTCAGTCAGGTGGCTTCTTGAAAGTGTTGTGTAGGTGTGGAGGAGACACTGCCTGAGCAGCAACACAGCCCCACAGGCCAGACCGCTCACCAGGTAGACCAGGGAGACCAGGGAGACATGGAGACCAGGGAGACATGGAGACCAGGGAGACAGGGAGACAGGGAGACCAGGGAGACATGTAGACCAGGAAGACCAGGGAGACATGGAGACCAGGGAGACATGGAGACCAGGTAGACATGGAGACCAGGAAGACCAGGGAGACATGGAGACCAGGGAGACATGGAGACCAGGTAGACATGGAGACCAGGTAAACCAGGGAGACATGGAGACCAGGGAGACATGTAGACCAGGGAGACCAGGGAGACATGGAGACCAGGGAGACATGTAGACCAGGTAGACCAGGGAGACATGGAGACCAGGGAGACATGGAGACCAGGGAGACATGTAGACCAGGGAGACCAGGGAGACCAGGGAGACATGGAGACCAGGGAGACATGGAGACCAGGGAGACCAGGGAGACATGGAGACCAGGGAGACATGTAGACCAGGGAGACATGGAGACCAGGTAGACCAGGGAGACCAAGGAGACATGGAGACCAGGGAGACATGGAGACCAGGTAGACCAGGGAGACATGTAGACCAGGGAGACATGTAGACCAGGTAGACATGTAGACCAAGGAGACATGGAGACCAGGTAGACCAGGGAGACATGGAGACCAGGTAGACCAGGGAGACATGGAGACCAGGTGGACATGTAGACCAGGGAGACCAGGGAGACATGTAGACCAGGTAGACATGTAGACCAGGTAGACATGTAGACCAGGTAGACATGTAGACCAGGGAGACCAGGGAGACATGTAGACCAGGTAGACATGTAGACCAGGGAGACATGTAGACCAGGTAGACATGTAAACCAGGTAGGCATGCTCTCTAGCTTCTGTATTTGTGCTTCTGCCATCGAAGGCCAAAAGTATTTGGGGTGGTGTGGACTGCTTTCAGCTCCACCATCTTTGTAGTCTCATCTTGGGTGTTGTATGGAAGTGTTATTTTTTGCTATTCTAGAAACTGCTTCATTTGTTGATGGAATTATCAATTGTGTATGAAACCAAACCATGTGATAAATATTGCGCTTGCCATGTTTGTATGGAGTTCTGCCTTTGATATGGCTCTTTATGTTGAATTTAGGTTTGCTGATTTTCTATTGAATACTGTAAAATAATTTATATTCCAAAATAATTTGCTGCCTGTCAACATGTAAGCGTTCATTTTTTGTCACTGGTTTGTAGGGCTCTTAAATCAACATATGCTGTTTATATGAACAACATTTCTACATATATACAAAATATAAATATATATTTTTTTACTCTACGAAAAGGAATTGCACTTTTAAAAAAAGAAAATTGCATTGTGCATTTTACTCCCAATTGCATCCGTCAACTCAAGAAAGTGAACGTCGACATTGATAAGACTTTCATTGGACATTCTCTATGTAAATACAATGGTGATATTGTAAATAAGGTGTTTGTCAGAACTGTTGCTTGCTTCACACTTAAATTGATTATGAATAATATCTTTGCTCTTACTTGAAACCAAAAGAAACTTTATATTTGGGATTACAATATTATAGTTTGGATTATTGGACCCATGAATATCATCTGAAAGCAATGGCATTTATCACCATGGATAATGGGTGAAGAAACCAAGTTATTGGTCATAATCTTGACCAATACAGTATGTGGTCTTTTGGAGACCAACAGAATATTAGAGGCAACCTTTTCCCTTTATGTTGTGAATGAGAAGACATGTTTATTGTTTGATGTATTGTGGAACTGATTTCCTTAAACCCTGACCAAAAATTTAGAGATGAAATAATTCTATATCACTAGCCACTCCTATTAGGCTCCTCCCACCCACATAGACTAGCTATGACACCTTCCTGGGGTTGAGTCCTAGGGGCTCTCACATATTTTAGAACAAAATACTTGTATGTCTTATGATTATATCGCCTCTGAATATCGGTTGGATACAACATATAATAGCAGTATGCATTGTGTTAGCTGATGCTGTTGTCGTAGTTTTTGGTTTGGAAGTGGGGTCTCATTTCGTGTTTGTTTCAATGTTTTATTTTTACCTGTATGATACCCATTAAAATCAAATCAACCATATTATAATGGGAGTTTTTTTCATATTGATTGTGTGTGTGTGTATGTATGTGTGTGTGCGTGCGTGTGTGTGTGTGTGTACCCTTTCCTGCAAAATTGACCTTATGCATGCATTTGCAAGAACATAATTGTCTTTGAGGGCTGTATTGCACCAGCAGAGAGGAAAATAGTTCCAGTGGGAGTGAATGTTGTAATGGAGGTTAAAGTCTGATTTATTGAGAAAACATAAGAGCGCAAGGACTTCAGGATAAAGCACGTGAGTGGTATTCAACAGAAGTGCAGCAGTCTGGTCTTGCGCGGCCTTATATTCAAGCAATACACAGGTATGACGCTTCCAGGGATGTGATTGGCTAACCCATCTGTACACGTCATATTAAATGGAAGACATCATCAACAATGGTCAAGAGTTGAGACACGGCGGTAAATCTTGCAGGGACAATGGAACAAAGGATGGTTATTCAGTGCAGACAACGTCTAGGTGTGTCGACCTCCTGGAGAGGTCATCCTGTCATAAATGAGGTTAGCACAGTTATGTGAAAGGTTGAGGGAGGTAGTGAAATTACAATTTCTATGACAATGTACGTGAACAAGCCCAGGCCATCTGAAAGCCTCAGGCCCCTCGGTGGTGCAGCATCTGACTCGCACGCTGGAGGCCAGAGTTTGATTCCTGGTTGGGGAGATCGAGAAGAATGGCGTTCTAGCCTGGACTAGGGAAAACTCCCAATTCTTTCTTTTCCTTCCCTTCCCTGCCCTGAGCCAGTTGGTTTTCTTAGTGCCTTTTCGACTGATAGATCTTGGGACCCTACAACAGCTATTATGGCACAAAAACCATCACCCCCTCCCCACATTCAGAATGTACCGTTGGTGTAAGTCCCACCACCAGCTCTTCCAGACTTCACGCCTGGGCGGACCAACCACCTCCAGTCCAGGGACCCGAGCAGTGTGCATGACCCTGCCCCCGCTCTCTGAAACCTAAACCGTCTCAGATTGAGCCTTTTCTGTAGACTCAGTGGAACGGGAGGGACAGAATCCACATAGCCTCTCGGGTTTTGGTAATAGTTCACTCTTAGACTGGAAGGGCATGGGTTGTGTTCTGTCCTGTCTTATGAGTGTCTGTCTGGTTTTTAATTCCCTTTGATCATAGAAAAATCAAAACTATGGAATTGTTTAAAGACATGGACCTGTGCCGATTCGGTCGGAGGTCCGCCAGCGGATTTGGACGGAGGTCCGCAAGCGGATTCAGTCGGAGGTCCGCCAGCTCGTCCATCAGGGACCTGCTGTAGGTCCGCTAGCCTTGTGTTATATTCCGCCGGAGGTCCGCCAACTTGTCCATCAGGGACCCGCTGTAGGTCCGCTAGCCTTGTGTTATCCAGAAACAGAAGTTGAACCAATTGCAGCAAAATAACTAACGTTACAGGAATCATCAGTGTAACTGCTTTAGCCACTGACTGCTACAGTACCATTAATGTTATGGAAGCTGCTGCTAGTTGTGAGCTCATGAGCTAACTGGCTATCTCGCTCTTATTGTTCTGGATTAGCATTGGAAGCATTGGAACTGATGTGTCCAGGGGACAAGACCTATCTTCATTTCAGAACCACCACACACGATCAAAGGAACATTCTCAGAAACACTTAGTTGAAGTTATCTGCCTTGATTAGAACAACACTGGTTCAATTAATTTATATTATGAGTGATGTTATGTTATGTAGCCTGACTGTTTTATTTTAGGAAATTTCCTGGACAACCAACCAATCAGAAGCATTGCACGCTGGAACAGACTTGAGAATCTCTAGAAGAATGATATCTCACTCATGTCTGCGTAGGGATGATCAGTCACAGTAGATTTATACACAAGGTGGGTGATTTTTTCAGATGGAAATTATAGTATGGTATTCCACATGAGTACAGGCATTGGTGCATCAGGTCAACATTTGTCAACACTGGTCTATCATCAAGATCTGAGAGGAGAATTGTTGTTGAGCTGCAAATCCATGCATAGTGCTTTGAGCATCCAAGGTACTATGAATACAATCTATTATTGTTGTTATTAATATTAATAATAATAATAATAATTACAGGACATCGAAGGGTCTTTAATCAACATAAGGCACACATAATACACGTGAGCAGCAACATACACTATATTATGGACAAAGGTATTGGGCCACCAACACATTACACTTACAGGAGCTGTTTTGACATCCCATTCTAAATTCATAGGCATTAATATGGAGTTGGTTCCCTCTTTGCAGTTATAACAGCTTCCACTCTTCTGGGAAGGATTTCTACAAGATTTTGGAGTGTGTGTGGGAATTTTTGCCCATTCATCCAGAAGAGCATTTGTGAGGTCAGACCCTGATGTTGGACGAGAGAGTCTTACATCACCAAGCGCAGTGCCAAACGTCGGATGGAGTGGTGTAAAGCACGCCAGCACTGGACTCTGGAGCAGTGGAAATGTGTTCTGTGTAGTGACGAATCACACTTCTCTTATCTGGCAGTCTGATGGACGAGTCTGGGTCTGCTGAATGCCAGGAGAACGTTACCTGCCTGATGTAATGGATTTTAACTGATGTAGTCAAAAAGGATTTACCAAGATTCGCTCAAAAGGTTAAGTCTGGTTTATTGAGAAAACATACGAGCGCAAGGACTTCCTGGACAACGCAACATGAGTGGTTTATCCAAAGAAGTGAAGCCTCCTGATCTTGTGCTGACTTATATTCAAGCAAAACACAGGTACGGCGCTTCCAGGATGTGATTGGCTAATCCATTGTACGTCATGTGAAATGGCAGGCGTGGCCGAGAATACAGACATGTGACATGAGAAAAGGCGGCAATTTCTTGGAGACAAAAGGACAAAGGATGCTTATTCTGGAGTAGACATTTCTAGGTGTGTGGACCTCCTGGAGGCCACCCTGTCTATGTGAACGGTTGAGAGAGGTGGTGAATTACAAAAGGAGAGAGAGAGAACAAAGGTTTAAGGTGTTTGGAATAGAAAGGTCTTGAGGCCAGATGTAAATTCTATAACACTGACTGCATTGTGCCAACTGTAAAGTCTGGTGGAGGAGGGATAATGGTCTGGGGTTGTTTTTCTGGGGTGGCCTAGGCCCCTTAGTTCCAGTGAAGGGAAATGTTATTGCTTCATCTTACCAACACGTTTTGGATAATTCTATGCTTCCAACTTTGTGGGAACAGTTTGGGGAAGGCCCTTTTCTGTTCCTCAACCCCATCAAATACCTTTGGGATGAACTAGAATGGAGATTGTGAGCTATGCCCTCTCGTCCAACCTCAGTGTTTAACCTCACAAATGCTCTTCTGGATGAATGGGCAAAGATTCCCACAGACACACTATAAAATCTTGATGTAAACATGTAATATTTATGTTCAAACCAGCTGTGTGGATGACTGTGTGTGTGTGTGTGTGTGTGTGTGTGTGTGTGTGTGTTCGTGTGTGTGTGTGTGTGTGTGTGTGTGTGTGTGTGTGTTGCAGCTCCACTACCCAGGGACAGTTCCCAGGTCCTAGTACGTGGTGACTCTGTGAAGGTGGCCTGTGATCAGTGTCTGAAGGTCAACAGAGGCTCCTCCCACAACAGCAGTGCTGTTTTCTCTGTCCGTCCTCTCTGTCCTGCAGATGTGCTGGGGCTCAACACCACCTACAGCATCTTCCAATCAAAACGCATCAGCTTCACCATGGAGGTGCTGCTCCCTGGCCAATTACAATCCCCAAAGAAAAGGGTGGTGGAGGAGGTGGCCACCACCAGCCAATCATGATGCACTGCAAAAACACTAGTTAAAATACAAGAAATAAATACTGAATTTGAGGAGAAATTACTTAATACTAGTGAAATTATCTGTCCATGCAGCAAGATAATTTTACTTGATAAGAAATCTTAAAATAAGCTGGTTCAAGTCTAGAAATAAGATAGAAACTAGTAAATAACTTTTAAAACAAGAGAATTAATCTCATATTTCCAAATCTAAGATTTTAAATCTTGGTAAGCGCAGAACAATTTGCAGTGTGGCCATTACCGAGAGGCCAGTCCCCCCTGTTGTCTTAGTTACCTCTCAGGCCCAACCCCCTGGTGGTCAGCCAGCCGGGCCCAGCACTGACCAGACCCCTACGCTCAGCACTGATCAGACCCCCACGCCCAGCACTGACCAGACCCCCACGCCCAGCACTGACCAGACCCCCATGCTCAGCACTGACCAGACCCCTACGCTCAGCACTGATCAGACCCCCACGGCCAGCACTGACCAGACCCCCACGCCCAGCACTGACCAGACCCCCACGCCCAGCACTGACCAGACCCCAAAGCCAGCACTGACCAGACCCCAAAGCCAGCACTGACCAGACCCCCACGGCCAGCACTGACCAGACCGCCACGCCCAGCACTGACCAGACCGCCACGCCCAGCACTGACCAGACCCCCACGCCCAGCACTGACCAGACCCCCACGGCCAGCACTGACCAGACCGCCACGCCCAGCACTGACCAGACCGCCACGCCCAGCACTGACCAGACCCCCACGCCCAGCACTGACCAGACCCCCACGCCCAGCACTGACCACTGTCATTGTGGCGGGTTTCAAGAGAGAAACACTGTATTTTGTTAAGCAGTATTATCCACATATCCTGTACATGTTTGATGATTTGGGAGATTGTCCATATTTACTTTGTTGGGGTTGTATTATGATTGAAACTTTTTTTCAGCGAATCTGATGTTAGTCTTACACAGTGAAACACATCAATCTTGTTATTTGTTTCTGCATTTTGTTGCATAGGGGATATTTGTGGTCTTTAAAACACACAAACGCACTAGAGACATTCCATTTTCTTAGACACAATTCTATACATGTCCTGGTAAACGCCTGCCTTACTGTAAATATACAGCACTCAACTCCTATTATTATCAAGATTAAGGAATGTAGCTATCTATAATATATAGCTTTGACTGATACAATATTAACCAGTAACATAGATTCATATTTTATTATCATATTCATAGATTATGATAATGGTGATTTTATTTTTTAAAAAGAGTTTGTTTGTGATCACTGCTCCTATCTATCTATCTATCTATCTATCTATCTATCTATCTATCTATCTATCTATCTATCTACTGTATCTATCTATCTATCTTTATCTCTCTCTGATTAGTTGAGTAGAGTGAATGCTGTAGTTTAAAGTCCAGTTTCCCAGGATCATGAGAGTTCATCTGATCCGGTGTGGTCCAGCGTTCTGCCTCTAGAAGAGCCGAGCCTCCTGACCGGACCAGGACCGGGCCAGCAGGTAGCTGAACGGATCTGCAGGGAGGAGGAGCGCTCTGTTATTAACGCCTCACACAGATACTCTCATGCAACGCTATGACATCACCTGGGACCCATGATGATCATTTTTATCAGTGTGTTATGTTTTTCTTGAGTGGTTTGCTGGGTTTGAAGCATGTATTTTTTCATCCACAAGGATTTCTATCAACATTGGAGCAGGTGGAACTCTTAATGAGTAGTGTTGCTGTGGTGTAAACTCTGGTGTGGTCACCAGCTAGGTGGAGAGAGAGTTGTTCTCCTCTTACCCTGGGGGGCTGGAAGGAGCGGCATGGTTACCGGCGTGGAGGAGCAGGGTGTGAGGACAGGGGGTGGGGGGGCGGAGCCACGCGGCGCTTCAGCCCAACAGTTTCTCCAAGATGGATACGCCTTCCTGAGATGAAGGGGCACTTTTGGAAAAAGGAAAACACAGGTTGCTTCTCAAGAAACACCGTCCCACACATACACACACACACACACACACACACACACACAGAATTAAGATTGGCTAAGTGTAACTAAAAGAGCGTAGAGAACCCTCAGTGCAACAACGTTATGTTATCCACCATTCACTGCCTCTCATGTGCTTGTATGTTAGCTATCACACCATGGCTATGTGCTGTCATGTTAGCGTAGTCACCTGCTTTTACAGAGTACTGGTTGACTCCAGGGCCACACAGCGTTTTAGGCCAACAGGTTTTCCAAGATGGATACACCCTCCTGAGATGAACTGGCACTTTAGGAGAAAGGAAAACACATATTGCTTCTCAACAAACATTGACACACACACACACAGAAATAGGACACAGAAATAGGACAGGCTAAGTGTAACAAAATAGCTTAGAGAAACCTGATAACAACATTATGTTTTCCACCATTCGCTGCTTCTCTTGCTTGTATGTTAGCTACCATACAGTGGCATAGCTATGTGCTATCATGTTAGCGTAGTCACCTGCTTTAACTGAGTACTTGTTCATTGCATCATTGCCCATTGGTGGAGGGGGGGTGGCTGTTTGAGGAGGGGGTCTTGTCTGTGAATCAAAAATAAATAAATCAAACAACACTCAAAAAGTCCCAAAAAATACACAATTCACATATTTCAAATAATACCGATCATATACTTTTAAAGAGCAGTTTAAAGCGCGTACCTCCTCCCAAGCTGCTCTCCTGTCCACCCATTTCTGGAGGGACTCGTCCCAAACAATCTAACGAGGGGTTAGAATCAAACCATCTCATGAATCAAACCATCTCATGAATCAAACCATCTCATGAATCAAATAATCTCATGAATCAAACCATCACATGAATCAAATCATCTCATGAATCAAATAATCTCATGAATCAAACCATCACATGAATCAAATCATCTCATGAATCAAACCATCACATGAATCAAACCATCTCATGAATTAAACCATCACATGAATCAAACCATCTCATGAATCAAACCATCTCATGAATCAAACCATCTCATGAATCAAACCATCACATGAGTTCTCTGTTGTTAACAAACACCTCCTGTGGAACAAGAAGACTTGGGTCTCTTACGGATTTGTCCGTGTCGCTGGGCAGGTGGTCCTTCTTCTCTCCCCCTGGGAAGAGCCACCTGAACCAGCCACTGCTGCTCGTCTGGGCTGGGGGCTCCGGGGTTCGCTGGGTGGCCGGCAGGAAGTGAACCTGCTGACCAGGGAACACGCTCTCTGATTGGCTGGGGAGCCCAGACTGCTGCTGCTGCAGATCTGTGACAAGGAGAGATTATGAATGATTAGATAACCCAGCTTTTTTGAAGTAAGTAGTAGTAAATGTGCTAAAGTAAAGTAAATTGTTACTCTAAGACAGTTCAACAGACAAAGAAGGTGTGCCAAATTGGTAGCCTGGCAACTCATCCTTGAATGGCTCCGCCCACTGTCACAGTGCAGTAAAATACAATTCAGGATGGTTCACCAGGCTACCACATAGCTATTTTAGCTAAATGTAGCTCATTTCAAAGAGCGAAAATCACCCTTTCTGGCAGAGTACAATGAGTCTCCACGGCAGCCTGTCTGGGGAGGAGGCGATGGTGGTGGAGGTGAGCTCTGAAAACAAAAGATTATATCAAGCCAACCTCAGAAGGAGTTTGATTGCCAGTCTAGAATAATGTGATGTTTGAGGGAGAAAACTCAAAATACAACACTGCTCACCTGCGGTAGTCTGGACCTTCTGGGACCAGCAGCCATGGATGGAGGGCTGGAAGAACCCCACCCGGCCTGGGTGTCAGCGGGGGCCGGGGCGTGTCCGGTGTCGTCCATGTAGGGAGCAGGGCAGGGCTGGGAGGCGCCCGCGTACCCGTGAGGAGGGTTCCCCCCCGGGCAGCTGACCTGGGGTGCGGACGTCTCTTTGGCCACCACTGGTGCCTCCAGGAACGCCTTGGCGGCGGCGGAGATCTCTGGGGCGTTGGTGACCTTCGGGGTCAACAGGCCTCCTTCCAGACAGCTCAGGTCACGAGAGGCGGGCAGGCTGGGTGGAGGAGGGCCAGCCTGGTGGAGGACGACGAGAGGCGTAGGCCCGTACGAGGAGCGGGGACACTGGGGGTCCGTGCTAATCATGGCCTCCGCTGGTGGCTGCTCAAAGACCCCAGCGCTGGAGCTGGTGGAGGGGGCAAACAGGCTGGCTGTAGAGGGCTGGACGTGGTAGTTGGAGGGGGGTAACAGGCGGGCTGTAGAGGGCTGGATGGGGTAGTTGAGGTGGCCTGGTGGGGGTGGAGCAGGGCTGCCCCCCTGAGGAGGTCTGGTCTCGGAGCTGTCACCAACCAGAGACTCTTTAATAACAAATGGGTCAGGGGTCAACTCAGGTTCCTCATCCAGGCCGTCCTTTCTGATCTGTTTGCTGAGGACAGCCATAGTCTGCCATGAGGTCCGCCACATTCGGTACTGCTCCAGCCCCTTCTGAGACATCTTCTCTGCATGGCTCTTCAGATCCTCCATGGTCCTACAATGGTTCAGTCTCCCCAGAGTTGACAGGGTGTTCTTCAGGTTCTGGAGAGTCTGCTGGGAGAGATTGAGAGAGGACTGGAGGAGGAGACCGCCATCTTCCAGGTCTGATCCAGAGCAGCTGTTATCACCACTGTCTGGGTCCGGCAGGTCTTCCTCTTTAGACATGTCTTCTACATATTTGTCCAAGTCCTCCATGGTCTTACACTTTATAAGCCTGGCGAGAGAAGACAGGGTGGATTTTAGGTTGAGGACCGTCTGTGGGGGGAGATGAAGGGTGGTCCGGCAGCCGTCTCCCAGGTGAGACCCAGAGAAGAAGTAGTCAGGACAGTCCGGGTCTAAACCGGACCCCCCTGTGTGAGAGAGAGGAGAGTGTTATCACCATCTCATTGGAGGAATGTGTCCAAACATTTGACCTACCAGCAGTTTTTCTTACCCCAGTGGTCTCCTGTCGGCTGGTTCACATCTTTACCAAAGTGGAGACGATCTGATCCACTCTCCTAAATAAAGATGAGATCAAGAGATAAGAACACATCTGGAGCCAACTAGCACTAGCAATGTTCAACAAGTAAAGTTCAAAAAGTGTAATCAAGGATGTCTTTGTAGGCTACCATTTTTTTCTCCTAAGCCTCAAGAATGAGTCAGGAGTTGAATACTCACACAGGGCGCAAATGCATCCATAGTTAAACGGATGGGCATCTTGTGCATTTTGAATTAGAGAATTTCTAATATTGGCTAAGCAACTTGGAGACTGCAAGCATTGAATTCAATGAAGAAATATGGCATCAATTTTGATACATCCAATTGTCAGAATCTAATGAAATGAAACCTTCTGGATGCTATCTTAATATCTGTTACTGAAACGTCATAATGAAGTCAAAACGTCACTACACAAAAGCTAGCTGTTGCGTCATAATTTAGGTGACTAACCGCTTAGCCTCGTGAGACCATTCTGTTCTCGCGATCTCACACCCCATTTGACGCGACAGGACAGCAGCAAGTTACTGAGAATTTCACGCACATTAGTGCTCGACAAAAAAAGCAGTTGGCCCAACTGAGGACCGCGCACCGCATAGCGCCCACGGCAAATCCACCTAGGGTACAATTAACGTTTCGGCCAGAATGGCCTTCATTAGGTCCTAAATAAATTCATCGTGGGAGGCACCACACAGCGCGCGCGCCTCATGCCATATGATTGTTTCATGATTGTGTCAAGATTTAGGCTACTCATAAATTAGACAGCAATAAGACTGGTAGTGGTATTGACAACACACATGACGGCATCCCCCTGTCCAAATTCCTTGTCAAAGCAGTACCTGTCGAGATTTCTACCCCTTGTCATAGATGCCTCAGAACCTGAGTGGTAGTGTATAGGTTCAACACTAGATGGCCCACTAAAACATCATGTCGGCTACATAGCCACCATCTCATCTCATCTACACATCTACATATAACCACGTTTTTTGTGTGTTGGCTGTAAGCCGACACACCAAGAAGAGGGAATCCTATTTGTCTTTCCGTCGTGTTGTTGACCTGCAGTAAGAAGAGGGAATCCTATTTGTCTATCCGTCGTGTTGTTCACCTGCAGTTCCATTGTTGTTACCACAAGAGGCAGTGGTCCCAGAACATCAAAACCAAAAGACTCCACAGAATTCCCAGGTCAGCGGTGTTTGAGTGGATAGTGCGCTTCCTATCACCAGAAGGTTGTCAGTTCAATCCTTGGTGTGGACATACCAAGGTACTGTACCATGACATATTTTGTCACTGGATGTTGTAGAAGTTATGTAACGAGCGTGGGTCATATTTGTTAATTATAGAGCCCTTTACAGCCTAGTCGGCACAAGTATGCGCGCGCATTCTTGAAACAGTAGCAGAGGAAGACAGACGAAATCGCCATTATTAAGCGTATGGACTGGACTGAGGAAATCATCAGAAATGCCTGCGTTTGCGGTGCCCATTTTATATCAGGTAAGTTATTTTAACTACCTGGTTTCACTGGAATGTCTGGTTGAAATGTAGCCCTTCTCAGTCCTGTTGTCGCAGTCCTTTGCTGATCCATTCACTTTTCCGTCAAAATAAATCGGTGTCGGCCTAGTTAGGAGAGGCGCTCATATTTAGCCTACAAGTGTCAGATAAACATGAAACTTCACTTACCTAAGCAAAAGGGTCTATTTTAACAAATGCTGGGTTGAAGCTTCGAAGCACTGCCACCACCACAGAAGAAGACTACCTCGGAAAAATAATTTCACTCGGACAGAACGGGTCTAAATAAGTTATTTATTGGTAGCGCCGAGGCTTCAAAACCCAGCATTTGTTAAAATAGAGCGTGGGTCATTATAGACCCAGCTATGTATGCGCGGGCATTCTTGAAACAGAAGCAGGTGGAGAGATCAGATCAGATCCTGTCCCAACCCCAACCCATATTCTAACCCCAACCCACATTAGGGACTGGAAGAAGGACACCAAAACCCACCCGCCGATCTCCACTGCACAAGTAGAGTAGTGGTGAGAGCATTGGACTCCCACCCAGGAGACCGGGGTTCCTGGTGGGGATGACTTTATGTTATCATCAGTGTAACTGCTTTAGCCACTGACCGCTACCATTAATGTTATGGAAGCTGCTGCTAGTTGTTGTGAGCCCATGAGCTAACTGGCTATCCCGCTCTTATTGTGCTGGATTAGCATTGGAAGCATTGGAACTGATGTGTGTCAAGTTATGTTTATCTGTGCTGTCGCCGAACTTGAAAAAGGGCTAAACTGTCTGCCCAGAGTCCCACAGGATTCCACTCTCAATGATCAGACAGAAATTATCTTTCTCCTTTTATTTAGGATTTTGGTTTTCTTTTTGTTGTCGTTTCATTGGTGGTAGCAGTGAAAAACCTTTGGAGGTGAAAACACAATTAACAATGCACATCAATCATCTCTGCAAAAATTGTTCACTACGCCTTTAGCCACCAATTCACCATTGTGACACCAAAATATACAAATGGGCTGTCCAGCACACAAATGCACACATACATACAGTACAGTACACACATGCATACAGGCTATGCTACACACATACATACAAGCATGCATACAAACAGACTATATCACACCATACACACAAGCATACATACACCTAAATAGGCTAGACCCCTGTGACATGTAAACATACCCACAACCAACTGGATTGGAAACAAACAATAATTGGCAGTAGGCCTACAACTCTATCTACCAACCAGCACAGCAATCCACACATTTAGCCAACTCCATAAACAAGCTATACTCTACCAAACAGTAGTCCACATTAGAATGACATCAAACAAATCAAACATCAATTATCATCAAACAATAACAACGATCAAGAATCATTTCTCACCGGCAGCCACTCTGGTAATTTAGCAGGCAGTTAAAAGCACAACAGTTCTTTGTAGTGGGCAATCTTCCCCACCAGTGTTTGTTCCAGCTCCAATTGCCTTCTCACTGGAGTTTCCTAGTTAAAAGGGTGAACACCTCTGTTGAGCAGCTATGGCCTTAATTGCACATTGCCCTCAGCTGGTAATAGTTGACCAGCCGCAATGACTGTTTTCCCCTCTAGGGGGGAGAAATGGGAACTTTCTCTGAATTGTGATGTTGATGTTGTTTGTGGTTTCCCAGTTTGACAAGACACCTCCCACTCGATCTTCACATGGAAACATCGGGAAGATCGCCGGCTTTAAGGGCAAACTGTGTGGTCATGGTTTGGTGGCTCTGTACTGACTGGACTCCATTTGTTCTTCAACAGGGAGCAAGACAACCAACCGTCTAACATCCCTGTGCAAAATGGTGGCTTGGAGCTTCTCCTTTTTCACGTTAGAGTTGGGATGGTTGGTCTTTGCTTTTGGGGCCTTTGTCAGGGGAACGCAGTAGCTTGGGAAAACCCTAACGTGAACATCTCTAACAATGCCTTTGCTGTCTGGATTAGTGCTGACAACTCTGCCAAGCTTGAAGTGACCTCTCAGTGCGTTTTGGTCACCTAACCAGACAATGTCCCCCACGGCGACATTTCTCTCTGCTGTGTGCCATTTGCTCCTTACAACGAGGTTGGGACCAGCAAGTTGACTCCAGGACTTCCAAAACTTAGTCACCTCCGATTGCATTGCTCTGAGTCTTTTGTAGGGGTAGCTGGAAAAGTCAAAGGTTTTAAAGTCTCCACTTTGAGATGCTCGACCAAGTAGGAGGCTATTTGGTGTAACATACTGGATACTATCTTCCCGGCTCTGTACTCTAGCGTCAATCGGGCGCCCGTTTGCAAGGTTGGCTGCCATGTAGAGAGTTGTCTGGAACTCTGAGTAACTGAGCCCGGACTCCTTTCCAAGACTCTGGAGTGCCCTCTTTGCAACACGCACAGCAGCTTCTGCAGCACCATTCCTGTGTGGAGAATCGGCTGGGTGAATTTTCCACATCCACTCTGTTCCATTCTTGGCTGCAGTGTCCTCCAGGACTGTTTTATTCAGGCTGTCCAAGAACCTGTACAACTCCTCCAAGACAGGTTTTGCCCCAATGAAATTGGTTCCTGGATCTGACCAGATCTTTCTTGGATGCCCCCTGAGTGCGGTAAACCTTTGGTAAGCCATCAGAAAGCCTTCAGTTGATGGGGCATTTACTAGTTCTGTGTGGATAGCTCTGCTCGCCATGCAGCAAAAGACAACTCCCCAGGCTTTTAGTGTTACTCTCTTGTTGACATCATCTCTTACTTGGTATGGTCCGAAGAGGTCTACTGTTGTAAACTCAAAGGGTGCAGCTGGTTCAGTCCTTTCTGGTGGCAAGTCACCCATCACTTGTCGACACTTCCTCGCTCTTGACCTCTTGCAGGTCATGCAGCCATCAACAACTTTTTGGGCAATTCTCCTTCCTCTTATGACCCATGCCTTCCTTCTCATTTTGAGCAATGTTCCGGCCACTCCCTCATGGTTCTCATTGTGGGCCTCCGAGCTAGCAGTGTGGACACCCAGGCATCATAGGGCAGGATTGGGACACAACATTGATCTTCTTTGAAGTTTTGCACTCGGCCACCACAAACCAACAGCCCAGAGTCCTGGTCCTTGTAGACCACCAACCTGTCTATGGTGGAGCTTGGGAAGATTGCGCCCTCTTGTGCTGCAAGAAAAATGTCCCTTAGGGCATCTTTTCTTTCTCTTACCGAGATGACTCCTTCTGAGGAGACTGCCTCCCACTTTGGGCTGTCCATGGCCTGATGATCTCGCCCAAGGAACTTTTTTGCTGCCCTCCAGACCATCGCAACTGTTTTGACTAGTCTGGTTAGAACACTGAACCGTTTAACATCCACAAGGCTTTGGACAACTGACCCTCCTGGTGATCTTTTTTGTTCCGGTATCCTTTGTTCCACTTGGACCTGGTTCAGATTTTGTGTGGGCTTTTCCTTTACTGAGGTCTGTTTCAGAGCCTGGGCCCTTGTCAGCACAGCAACAAATGCTCTCCTCTGCAACTTGTTGATGCTTTCTCTGGCAGTGATTGCTAGTTCTTTAGCAGATTTGGCTGGCCACTCATTTTCTGGCAAACTTAAGAACTTCGGTCCATTTTGCCACTCGGAGTGTTCATCCAGATCTTGAGGGCATACTCCTCTGGTGATCACATCAGCAATGTTTTGAGGCCCAGGAATCCACCACCAGTCCTGGGGCCTCATTTATCATTGAGGTACGCCATATTTTACACGGTCTTTTTCGCGATTGCAGGCGTACGCCATTTTCCCCCCCCACATTGCGATCTATCAAGCCGAAAGGGCGAAAATTTAGTCGCCTTTCTACACGCTTTTGTAGGACACCTCTCAGGTAGCCGTACCGATTTACACGGTTTCCTACACCCTTTTTGAACACAGGGGGAACTGGCGACGCAGGTGGTGCGTCGGTGAATTACAATGTTTGATGGAGAGAATAAGAGCGACAGTTCATGAACGCACAATCATGTAGGCTAATAGCCCAATTCAGCACCAACATATATCGCAATGCAAGATTAGACGTGTCCTCTAACCGGCTCATTAATGGTCCGATATGGATTTGTTCCCCAAACTGAACCTATGCGCTGTCCCAAACCTTTCCGCGCTATATGTCACACACTTAATGCAGGCACTCCATCAAACGCCAATAATTGACCAATTAGATTGTCATTAATATGTGATCATGTGCAGCTGTTTGCTGTTCGCTAGGCATATAAATGACAGTCCCCCTGTGCGTAAAGCAAGACAACATGAATCCTGCGCTACTGGGACTACTGCTAGTCGAAAACGCACGCGGCGATGGTGGGAGGAGGAGGATTAGGAGGGAGCGGGTGTTCCGCGACCAACACGATCTGCTGGCCCATGATGATGACTGGCTAATAAGCCGATATAGACTACCAAGAGCCGTGCTCTTGGAGCTATGTGCTGAACTGGGTCCAGCATTGGAACGGAGCACCCGGCGCACCCACGCAACATCCGTGCCAACACAGGTAGGCCTACGGACCACATACCATATAGAATAATGAGGCCAAGGCAGCACTCCCAAAAATAATGAAGAATGTGCTGTGAACATTTGGACATAATGAAGTGATGTAAATCTACTTGTCCTGGCACAGGTACTGACCACGCTGGGTTTCCTGGCAACCGGGACATACCAGCGGGAACTAGCCGACAGGTGTGTAATGTGTCTGATAACTCAACATTAGTTTGCTCATCCTTGGGACCGAAGCCCCTGCTGGGTATGATCTAATCCTGCTAAATATTTCCCCCATAGGTCTGGAATATCTCAGCCGTCACTGAGCGCCATCATGCCTGCAGTCTGGGATGGCATCCTCAGGATGCACGCTAGGTACATCCGGTTCCCTTACTCTGTGGAGGAGCAGGCCGACACCAAAAGGCGATTTGCAGCAATGGCCGGTCTCCCCAATGTGATTGGGGCCATTGACTGCACCCACATATTGATAAGGGCACCGTCCAATAATGAATACGTCTATGTGAATCGGAAAAATGTGCACACCATAAATGCCCAAATCATATGTGACGCCGACATGCTCATCACAGGTGTAGTGGCACGGTGGCCTGGCACCACACATGATTCGTTCATCCTGGCACACAGCAGGGTAGGGGCTAGACTGGAGGCAGGCGCTGCGCGTGACGGCTGGCTTGTCGGTGAGTGCATATGCCAATATACATATTCAAACCTGATAAGAATGAGAACCAGTTCTGACTGATGATTCTGTCACCCACAGGCGACAGTGGCTACTACCTGAGGGAGTGGCTGCTGGTTCCCTTCCCGGCCCCTCAGAATGAGCAGGAGACCCAGTTCAATGGGGTACATGCCCGGACACGCAATGTCGTTGAGCGCGCCATCGGCCTCCTCAAGGGCCGATGGCGCTGCCTAGATTCGTCGGGTGGTAGACACCTCTACCACCCGGCGAAAGTCTGTACCATCATCCGGGCATGTACCATCCTCCACAACGTGGCAGTACGGCGCGGAGTGCACCTCCCTCCGGGCCTCCTCCCACCCCAGAATGTGGACCCAGCCCCTCTGCCCCCTCCCCGTCATGAGGGGTACCAGCGGGGCCAAAGGGCCCGCGCTGAGGCAATGCAACACCTATGAACACCCGACAAGTAAGATTCACATTAACCATTTTATTGGGGGTTGGTGAGTGACTGTGTGAGGTGTGTGAGTGCGTTTGTGAGTGACTGTGTGAGGTCTGTAAGTGACTGTGTGAGGTCCGTGAGTGTGGAAGTGACTGACTGTGTGTGGGCCGTGACAGCATGTGTGAGTGTATGAAGTGCAGTGAGAATGTCCTGTTGGCCCTGGTGGAGTACTGTTGTGACCTCCACCAACTGCTGCACAACCGCCCCAATCCCTTCTGCCATGTCCCTCTGGGCCCCTAGGGTGTCCGTCTGGGCCTCCAGCACCGCGTCAGAGAGGAAGCCCAGACGGTCTTCCCCAGGGAAGCCATATGAATTTGGTATGTTTGTCTGTTGGCAGCTAAATAAATGGTTAAGTGTGATTTACCGGGTTCGTCTGCAGTGACTGTCCTGTCCGACTCCTCCCCCTCCCCCTCGTCCGCCGGGACGACACCATCCGTGCATTCACGGCCTATGATCAACGCGATGGTGTCGTCCAACGGCGTGGGAGGGGGTGGTGCCGGGCCCCCACCGGTGCGCACTACTGCCTGCCTGTGGGCAGTAATGCGCTTCTTGGCCTCCCTCTGTAACAATGCTAGTGTTAACATTGCAATACAGACGTTGTGGTAGGAGGGTACACATGGGTATGAGATTAGATGTAGGCTATTACAGGAATGACACCCACCTTCAGGTCAGTCCACTTTTTCCTGACCTCCGTGGCACTCCTCCCTGTGGCGCCGGCCTCATTGACAGCCCTCACCACCTCCAACCACTCAGTGCCTTTGCGCTTGTTGGTGAGGCCGGGGCTATGGCTGATTAGATGGGAGAGTATTAATCCCCCATGGGGGACAATGTCTAATGTGGTCCAACATTATGAAGTGATCATCTGGGGTTATTGTTCCATGTTTGTGGTCCTAAATCAATCATAGCCGGCCACAGGATGTTGGGAATGTTTGCTTCCCTCACAGCCACATGTTACAGTATGTCCGTGTATGCCAAATCCTAGATGCACAAACGTAGCTAAACTAGGCTACTAAGCTGTAGGAGCAAACAGACAAAGGTAGGCTATTAATACCTTCCGAAGAGGATTGCCTTCCTCGCGTGGACCTCACCAACTAGCACATGCACCTCCATCTCCGAAAAGTTTCTCTTTTTCGCTCTTCGTTCCATGTTTCATTGTCCTGCCTGGGTGCTCCACGCTAGCTTTTTAAACCGGTTCCTTCCGGGAAACCACGTTTGGCCACTCATGGTTTTGACCATATATGGTTGGATTAGGGCGTGGCGAGGGCGGAACACGGGGAGCGTGCACGTACGCTCTCTTCTCCGCCACCGTCGGATTTTCTGTGGTGAATTTGGCGCAGCAGCGTGTACGCCATTTTTGATAGATCCGAAAAGCGTGTAAATATTCTCGTCGTACGCTACTTTTCGCATTTTCCTCGTTTTCGTCGTACGCCCTCTTTTACACCTGAATTTACACGCTCTTTGATAAATGAGGCCCCAGAATCGCTGTGCTGTTTTGAATCTCTCCAATCCTGTTCGCAAAAAATGTTTGATAGCCATAGCTTTCTCGCTGTATTGCACCAAGGACTGTTTGACTGTCGACAAAGTGGTACCACCTTCCGACTTGGATTTGACTATGCAGCTCAAAGAACTTCTTTAGCCGTGAGGCAAACACTGCTCCACACATCTCTGCTTTGACAGCGTCGCCTTTATGGTCCAATGGAGTTAGTTTTGCCTTGGATTCTACCAGCCGGACAATGGAACCCTGGTCTGTGGTCCATCTTAGATACATCACTGCTCCATATGCATGCTCGCTTCCATCAGAGAACGTGATTGCCCAGGGTTCATTTGTGAAGCATTTGGGGGTTAGAGCCCTGGTGAACTTGAATTTGCCGAGTTGGTGGTACTCCTCGAACAGGCTGATTGTATCCCCCCTGAGGCCATCTGAGAGTGCAGTGTCCCATGTGTCTTTGACTGGGCAACTTTGACCTTTTGCCTCTTGGAAAGCTCTCCGTACCAGAATAGTTCCCTTCTGCTTGGCAGAAGTTACTAGTCCAACTGGGTCATACAGTCCTGACACTTGACTGAGAAGTTCTCTTCGTGTTAGGGGGTTTGGTGTCTGGCCTCTGATTTGCTCTTGTAGAAGGTCTTGACCAAGTCGCATCTTTTGCTTTCTTTTTGAGAAATTGATTCCAATCATGACATGGAGCTTATCCTCCTCCACTATGTAGCCCAGGCCAAGTGCCTTGTTGTCCTCATCATGCATCTGGTTTGGTAATACCACGGTCTTTGTCTTTGTCCTTTCCTCTTCACCAGTGCACTCTTTCCTCCCACTTTGCCCAGAAAAGACCCAAGGTTTCAGCTCAAAACCTCCTGCCTTCAGGATCCTCTCTACATTGGCTGTGATGGATTTCAGCTGATCAAGGTTGTTGTGGGAAGTGAGAATATCATCAACATAGCTGTCATTGTGAAGCACCAGACGCTCCTCTTTGAGGTGAGCAAAGAGAGGGAGGTTAGCAGTCTCACGCATTGCGAGCTCTGCTATGCACCCTGCTGGTTTGTCTCCAATGTTTACTCATGTTATGGCATATTCTCCCAGCTCCTCATCCTCAGAGTCTCACCAGAGAAATCTGTGTACAGTAGGTGCATTTCACGATCTTCCAACCAGACAGAATTATACATCTTTTTTACGTCCCCCAGAGCAGCGTACACTCCGCCTCTGAATCTGAGAAGGACAGCTCGAATCTGATTGAGAACATCAGGGCCTTTCATCAGCAGGTCATTCATGCTCACACCTCTGCACCTTTGACTGCTGTTCCATATGATTCTCACCGGAGTTGTGACAGAGTGTGGGTTGGGGGCAATGAGGTGACTCAGGTACCACACTGGTCCATTCCAGTTGGTGATGGCGTCCATAGACAGTCTGACTGCAGCTCTTCGATTGACCATGTCATGTATTTGTGCAGCATATGCAACTTTCCATTCAGGTGCTTTGGCTAGTTGCTTTTCTGTTCTGAGGAATGTGGCCTCAACGGTTCTTTTATTGTTTGGCAGGGAGACGGGGTCTTCTACCCAAGGATACCTGGCATGCCAATGTGGCTCCCTGATGTGACTGTCATCTGTGACATAGGTGAGGCCTTCCCTTACCACTTCAAGCTCCCTCTCCTCTGCAAGAGTCATTTCTTTGCCACCTGGCTGACAGTTTCCACAGCGGCACCCTCCACACTTTGGTTCGTATGCTGCACCGATACTGTCCCATTTCCACCACTCCAGGAAGTCCCGGTTGGTGGTTGAGGTGCTTGACTCCTGGAGCGTGGTGTAAACCTGAGTGTTTGACGGAAGTCTCTGAAACTGTGCCAGTGAGCTCCTCATACCTCACAGCAGCAGTTCGCATTGATCTTGCAAAGTGTGTTTTGGACATGTGGGCTGACACGGTGAGCTCCTCAAAGAGCTCAGGATGAGTCCCTCCCACTGTCTTCCCCAGCGGCCCATCCCATAGCACAAGGTCTCCGACAACTTTGATCCTTTGGGGTGCAAGCTGACCTTCTCTGTGGCTTATGAGCAGGCTTATCTCTTTGGGTCTTGTCAGCTCTCCAAGTGGGATGTCTGGAAAGAGTTTCTGCAGCTGTTTGGGATTCACACGTTTGTGGATGTCGGCAATACTGTCCAGCCCATAGCAGACCAATTGGTAGGACTTCAGAGTGCCTTTAGGAGTGTTCACTCTGATCTTTAGGAGGTACCGCTTTGTATCCACACGGGCCTTCATCCCACCAACACCATGGACAATAAGAGTGATGTCTTCACTTCTGAGGTTCAGTCTGTTTGCAGCCTTGTGAGTTATATAATTAGTGTCTGATGCCAGGTCAATTAATGTTCCAATCTTTTGTCCAGCATTTGCTGTGACCTCCAGAAGCATCATGATCACTGGTAACTCCTGTAATCCACTCTCCACGAGGAGAAGGCCTGGTTGTTCTTGTGCAGTGCTGAAAGCCTTTGATGCAGCATTTGAGAATACATCACGACATTGTTTTGCCAGCTCTGGGGATAGCTTTTTGACGAACTCTTCTTGTTCCTCTGTGTACTTCCTCTTGCTTTTCTCTTCCTCTGATCCAGGTTTGCTCTTTTTCTGAGGTACACTGCTTTTCTTGTTAGGACACAGATAGAAGTGATGCTCAGGAGCATGTTCCTCATTGCAGGCATGGTTGGTACACAGGAAGTCTGGTTTGCAGTATGAACTGTCATCATGAACATCAAGACATCTCTTGCATGCTCTTAACTTCTTAGCTGCCGCCTTTTTCTCTGTTAGCTTTAGCGCCCGAAACTGCATGCAGAAGTAAAGCTTCTTCTTGTGTTTGCTATCTCCACAGACAGTGTGGTCGTCGCCTGCCTTGGTAGACTTTGTTCTGGCATGTCTTGGCTCTGTCTTGGTTTCTCTCCTGCTTGGTTCTTCATCCCTCAGTTGCTCAAGATGCTCATATATGCTTTCTTGCCCTTTGAGGAATTTCAAGAGACTGTCAAACCGATTGGCTGGAGCCACAGCATTTCTTCTATCAGCCACATAGACAAGCCATTCTTTCTTGAGAGAATCTGGGAGTTTACCCTCAATTGATTTGGTCACCAGTGGATTTTTTATAGCACCTGTGTCTCCAAGCTCACTCAGGTCTTGAAGTGCCTTCTCCACTGCTTGGATCAACTCCACTATTTTCCGTGGTTGGTTACTTCTGACAGGTGACATTTTCTGTAGCTCCTCCACTATTTCAATAGCAATGGATGTCTGATCCCGTAGCGGTTCTCTAGGACACGGAAGATGTCATCTGCAGCACTGTGAGTGGTGAGGTGAAGGTCTCTTTATGATCCTGTCATCAATACTGTCCAGCAATTGGGCTTTTTTCACCTCCTTAGAACCGGTCGGCTCACCCTGCCTCTGGAGTGCTTCCCAGTCCTTTCTCCACCTGTGAAAATTACGTTTGTTGCCAGTAAATTTAGGAAGTTCGGTTGGTTTCAATTTGATGGCTGGCAAAGGATGACTGGAGGCAACTGGTTCTCTTCTAGCTTCCCCTTTTATCCTCTCCTGTATGAAGTCAGCCTTCTTGGAAACCAGCTTGGTGGTTTGGAGTTCAAGCCCCTTTAAGTCATTCAGAATGATTCTCTGTTGATCTTGGGGGATCCATCGCTTCCACCGACTGTGCCTCTCCTTTGCAGTCTTCACCAGTCCTTCCAGGTGGTTAAGCATGAACTCATATCCCTCCTGGTTACCGTTGGGTTCTACAGCAGTAGTGCGTTTACACTCCTCCTCTGCTGCCTGTAGAGCTATGGACATTTCATCAACTCCAAAATTGTCCCAGAGAGCAGTCTGAATAAGATGCTTGACTTCCTTGAGTTTCAACTCCTTCACAGTCTTTGCTAGATCGGCTTTCTGATGCTCAGTTAGCTCAGCTGCCTCCTCATCCAGCTCTGCGAGGATTCCGGCCTCCACATTGTCATTGGCTTCCATGACTTTCTCGGCTCCTATTGTGAGTCTCTTGAAATTGTCTCTGAGTTCTTCCTCAGACATATCCTCATAGGTCCTGGTGATGCTGTTGACCAGACGAGAGAATAATCCTTTTGCCGTCGCTCTCTCCGCCTTGAGTTGCTCAACTTGTCGTGATTTAATTTGATTTAGCTCCCCTGCATTTTAATCATGTCATGATATTGTAATCTTGTTCTACGTAACCAGAACTTTAAAGGCTAATCTGCTCATGAGGGATAGTAGATGAAACCAACAATAAAACTGCCCAATAGTAGTATAAAAAGTCACCACCAGATGTAGCCACTGGGAACGGATCTGTAGAAAATGGAATGTCCCCACTAACTCAGCAGGTTAAGAAAGCAGCTGTAGGCAGGAAGAATAAATGCGCACCCAGCCTGAGCATTCAAGATGCTCTTTTCTCCTTCCTCACCTCCTGCCAAGTAGCCAGGCCCAAAGCAGCCAGAGATATAATGCTGACTCTGCAGAGCACAGAGTACAGCAGTAAGGTCTCTTTTCCTCTTCCTGTTGAATTCCTTCTCTTCCCCTCTTCTCCTCCCAAAGCAGCCAGAGAATAGTGCTGATTATGCAGAGATATTACAGCAAGTAAAAAGTATTTTCTCCTCCTCCTGTGGGGGGGCAGTTGAGATTCCGGTCGGGCCCTATTTCCTCTCAAAAAGCAGACAGAGTCCTTCACCCAGGAAGCTGGGAGGGGGGGGGCAGTTGAGATTCCGGTCGGGCCCTATTTCCTCTCAAAAAGCAGACAGAGTCCTTCACCCAGGAAGCTGGGAGGGGGGGGGCAGTTGAGATTCCGGTCGGGCCCTATTTCCTCTCAAAAAGCAGACAGAGTCCTTCACCCAGGAAGCTGGGAGGGGGGGGCATGAATGTAGGACATGAGTTATTTGCTGAGCCAGCAAAACTAGACATCATTTGATTGGTGGCAAAGGTAGTGATGTATGGAAAATGGGATGTGGTCAAGGGTGGGGGGAAGGGGTGATAAGACTATAAAGGTCAATTAGACAAAGGGAAAAGTTGTTCTTTCCCGGGGAAGCTCCGACTTAAATGCTGTTTGTTTCTGAAGAGCATTAAAGTCAAATCGCATTTGGACTCTTTGTGCCTCGAGTTGTTTTTTCTTCTCGGACTCTGAAGTTATTTTGGAACTTTGAAACCAATCTGGACTTAGATTTATTTCTGGACTTAGATTTATTTCTTGGAATTTGACCCAAGACATAGTAAATTATTTTACACGACAATTGGCGAGCCTGACCCAGGAGGAGGAGGCATCCGCTACCCTACGCCAGGAAACGGACCTGTCCGCGTCAGACACACAGGGCCCTAAAATTACAAGGTAAGCAGAGCCATTTATAAAATCTGCTGATTTCATTTTAACGTGTGTTTGACGTGGTCAAGATCCGCCCGGGCTGCAGGTAATTAAAACGCCCCTCTTCAAAGAATCTAGAATAAATCTTACTTTAAATCGTGTTTATCAGATTTGGTCCATTTAAAACATCAAAGGCACCGAGAATCCTATGCGATCGTTTGTCATAAATGTCGTATGTGTTTTATGCTTTATGCTTTGTGCTTTATGTGCTCTGTATGTGTGAGCGGAAAGTATGAATGAATAGCAGTTGGCTTTTTGCATGACTAGCTCAGCCATGCACAGCCATGCACAGGCTAATAATTCTTGAGTACCGTAACACCAGTGTTGAGAAATGTATAGTACAGCCAGAGTTACAGTATGTTGAAATAGTACGAGAGATACATTTGTACGATTGATACTTTTGAGGAATAAATTAGCCTAGTCAGGTTTAAATTCCTCCTCTGACGTTTGGTTAAAAGATAAATAGTGTCTGTTTGTACACTTATATAGAAAAGGTTACCTGTTTGAGTAGCTTGTTAGTGTCTGTTTGTACACTTATATAGAAAAGGTTACCTGTTTGAGTAGCTTGTTAGTGTCTGTTTGTACACTTATATAGAAAAGGTTACCTGTTTGAGTAGCTTGTTAGTGTCTGTTTGTACACTTATATAGAAAAGGTTACCTGTTTGAGTAGCTTGTTAGTGTCTGTTTGTACACTTATATAGAAAAGGTTACCTGTTTGAGTAGCTTGTAAGGGCCTGTGTGTGCCCGACAGTATGCGCTGACGAGAGGGCCTGTGTGTGCTCTTACAGTAGGCTACGCGCTGCCGAGAGGGCAATAAATCTGATCAGAGTAAAAGTGTAAATAAGTGTAAATAAGCATGCCGACGGAGTAAAATAGTATGAGAGTTGAGAATAGAATAATTTTGGGTTGAGGGTTGTTTTTCTTTACCTAAAAAGTGTAGCGAGTGGTTCTATGATTTAAAACCGTATGTAGTTTATAAATAAGTGTTACTATTGAGTTCAGAATAGCGAGGCCGTAATTTACTATTGTAAAGGGCCCAACAGGCTTTCATGTATCGGTAGCCCATAAATTTAAGCAGATAAGAAAAGACAGTGAAGTGAGGATCACGGCCCACGTGGGGCCCAGCCATCATGAAATAAATTCACAAAGTAGAAAAAGGAATAGCGGCCGTGACAGGATGGACTAAAAAAAAAAAAAAAAAACAAGCAACAGGCACCATAAGCAAAAACAAGCTGTTGAGCGTATATAATACTGGAGAGCAGGCACTTTATTTGCATCGTCGCAGTGGTTTGGTCTCTGGTTATTCTGTTGCTGTAAATGAAAGTTCTTTGATTTGTTTAATCTCTCTCTGTCCCAGCCCTCATCACATAAAGCGAGTTCAGTCCACAAGCCACACACACACACACCCGCACGCACGTACAGTAAATCACCACACACACACACACACACACACGCTTAAACCAGACACACATTCCACAACATACACACACCTACACAGCAAGTACTCGCACACACACACACACACACACATGTACCCTCTTACAAGCACACACATACTCACGTACACAATACAGGGCAAGGCAAGTTTATTTATATAGCACATTTCAGCCACAGGGCAATTCAAGGTGCTTTACATAAGACATTAAAAGTATTATACAGAGAAACTTCTCTTAGAAAGCAGTGGAAAAAAGAAAAGACACAGACACACATTCACAATATAATCACATATACACACACACACACACACTCGTGCCTGGCATGAGAGGGGTAGAGACGAGATTTTTATGTAGAATAAAATAATTTTATGTTTTGTTTTTGCCTCATGCTTGATTTTAGGTGATAAAGACCAGGATAGACTACCGTGCCAAGTAGCCTAGATGAAAGAGCGTTCTCTACACGGTTGATTTTTAAATTTCGAAATTGTCTACTGTATAAGAAAACTATCACTGACTAACAATTTCTTTGCACTTCTCCTCAGATGCAACCTGGTGTCTGTTCTGAAGTGTCCTCTGGCCAGAGCATTTCTTATTTTGGGATATATAGTTGTCTTCCTATTTCAAAGTTCACCAGTGTGGTTTTGAGGTTATTACCCTTTCAAAGGAATCCATTACAAATTGATGTCAGAACAAGGAATGCTGGTCCGGGCGAGGGGCGGCGAGACGCGCGGCACCGTCAGACTGATCACCCCGCTAATTAAGCGGCTTTCAACACTCACCGGATTCACAGAGGCTGAGTAACGAGAGGGACGGCCCGGTGCTCCAGTCCTCCGCCCCACCCAGCATTTCAATAGAAACAAGTATTAAAAAATATATATAAAATGCACCAAGAAAATAATTGAACATGTGTTCTATTGGTTGGTTGTTTTATTGTTTGTTCTACTGTTTGTTAAACTGTTGGGGTTTAATATTTTGGGTCTTTAGTATAGTAGGCTACCTTAGAGGCACTGGTGTCTATAAGCCTACTGTAAACTAACTAACTAACTAACTAACTAAACTAACTAAACCAAAAATAATAATAAAACTGCAGTATAGGAATTTCAACGTGGTTGTTGTAATAACCGTTTTCACAAGGAAAGCGAGGTACTGAATATTAGTCTGTATTTTGTTTTGTTTTGTCAGAACTGACATGTTCTATGTGAAACATACTTTTATTATGAAATAGTTACTCTAGTCGGGTTCAAGTCATGTGACACGTGATCAGGAAATGTGTGGGCATTTCATGATGAATCATGCGTCTTGCAGCTCCAGTCTTTATCTTTTGTTGTAAGTCCTGACATTAGTCTACTCAAGTTTCTCTGTGTTGTTGCAAAACGTTTGTGATAATGTTATCAATATGAAAGTAGCGACTTCTATAGTTAGAGTCATCCACACTATTTTGTTGGGATATAAGAACAAATTATGAATTAGAATAAATGAGAGATGAATGGATATTTCCACACGGGGGGATTGAAGCGATTTGCATATGTTAAATAACATGAGAAGCATTCAATTCTGTGTAAGGAAACTATTTTCCTGTATTGTCTTTGTACTGTTTCTGATTCCAGAATAGGAGATCAAAATGGTCAACTGTACTCCGACCACCGACACGGCGCATCGAGGACAGAATAAGAACTAGTTGACTTATAAGCTGATCAAGTGTAGGATTTCCTTGTGTTGAATTGTCTGCTTGTTTGTTTTATTTTTATTATTTAAGGGCCAAGCATGAAGGTGCGAGGCACCTATTGTAATTGTTAGTGTTATTATTATTATTCATCTGCCATGGGAGCCTATGGCTGGCCCCATAGCCGATTGGTAACTTTTTATGAAACTTTGCACGATGGTAGAGGCTTAGGGCCTGAAGCCGTGAAGCAAGTCTCACATGAATTGGCCAAAAAGGCGTAAAATGCAAACTTTGAACAGCCATAACTTATCCCCCTTTGAGCTAGAGGCATGACACTTTAAACACATTTGAGTCTAATTATGGTGAACAAATTTGCCTCAAGAACCCGTAACTTCAGGTTATGTAGATTTCTGTGATTTTTAATTTATTGTAAAACGCTTAAAATCTATCTCCTCCTAGGTAGTTTTATCAATCTACATGAATCTCAGTAGATGTAATCTAGCATTGAATATCTACAATTCCATCTCGGCAAAAGTTGGAAAATTTGAATTGAACAGCCACTATGAGGCAATGAAAATTGCAGAGGGCGCTAGAGAGCTCACTTCCTGTTTAGGCCTAACCGCCAGGCCAATTTTTCCAATTCCTGGTACAATAGTACCAGAGCATATCTTAAGGCAAGTTGGAGAAATGTGACGCAGATTGGCCACAGGGGGGCGCTACAACAAGCCAAAATGCTTAAAAATGGCTGAAACACAATTGATTGCTGTGGCACCCCTTGTGGCTAGATGGGGTCATATTGCTTGTTTAGGTAGTTCATGGCATGCTCTACAACTTTCTAATTGGACGCAAAAGCATCAGATTCTATTTTGATATTGACATAAGCGTTGTTGTCAATTGATACAATTGCAACCCCCCACAACAGTTATTATCAGCTATGGCCTGCATACTTCCACCCATGGAGAGGGTAGTAGCCTACATTCTACCCACTTCATCAATGGATAAGCTAGTAACCTTAAGCCTGGGAAGAGGGGAGTGGTCTATAACTTACACACTTCAACCAGGGAGAGGGTAGTAGCCGTTAGCCTAAACAATTCAGCCTGAGAGAGCACAGTAGCACATAGACTACATAGCCTAAACACACCAAGTGTAGGGGGGCATTCTTCTGAGAAATGTTAGGTTTAGAGAGAAACAAGAGTTGTGAGTGTGGTTCACAGATAGCTGAATTATCAAGCTATCCCCACACTGAGACTTGATGGTAAATGTGTGACTTCCAGGCAGGTGGAAGGCCTGGAGAATAACCATGTGGCCTGTAGACATGTAGACAAATAGGTCCTAAAAGATATGTCCCAAAATATAATTAATGTAATGAGATGCTTGAAAGGACCTGACACTCGTTTGACGCCTTCAGATGAATTGAATGTGATTGCAGTTGTATGATGATGATGATCATGGTGATGATGATGCTGTTGCATGAATTTAACCTGATTTCCCTGGTCAGAAGACACAGACACTTATATGCATAGCTCCAATGTGGCTATGGCATGTTTCGCTTGTTGGCTTTGATGCGTGAGTCGCGCTTAGCCCCGTTATTGCTGCTTGTAGCTATATTTTCTATTTGTTTTCATGTGCCTATGGACTATCTGGGAACGTGGTCCTGGGTTCATAGATTGAGATGGTCGAGGGTGAATTTACATACAGTGCACAATTTCAGCATATAAATTGTTTGTTTACTCTGTTCTGCACCACCACTCTCTGTTTCTTACAGTAAAATTAATTGGGCCATAAACTCCCAAAATTGAGAGCAAAATTGACCATTGAGGAGAGGGAGGCAAAGCGAGCCTTATAAAGTTATAACACACAATTTTGAGAGAGAAAGCAATAAGCATGAGCAAAAAATAAATAATTAAATGAACAGGAAATAACTAAGAGTAGATAAGGAGGAAGACGAAGATGTTCGGGAAGTGGAAAGAGCAGGCAAGAACTAGGCAAGGTAAGCAGCAGTGGGAAAAAGAAAACGGGGATGGGGTGCACTTTCTCTCATCCGCAGATGCCAGCCTGCAGTGCCCTTTCCCGCCTACTGCCGTGCCACAAGACCGGTCCAAGGCCAGCTACCCTCCACCAGCGCAGCAGGACGCCACCCTACCACCACCATACCACACCCACAGCACACATCCACACCAGCGAGGAGACGGAGCAGGAGGGTCAGGAGCGCAACTCCGACAGATCCAGTCACAGACCTTCCACTGGCCAGACGGGGGGGCCCCAGCGTGGTGTGCCAAAACCAGGAAAGCAGCGTGCAACCGCACGTCATCAAATGCTGGCATTGTCACTAGTGGGGTCAGCCCAAGATGTCACAAAGGTGACCCATGGAGGGGCTACATCAGACATTGTTGAACAGATACGAACATTCTTGGCTGAAAATCTGACGCCCAGACGAGCGGCCATACAGACAGAGACTGAGAATTACAGCAGCCACGGGAGTAGTGTGACAGTGACGCCTCAACCCTCCACAGCTCAAACCAGGAGGGGGACAGCCTACCAGCCCACTGAATCAATCCAGGCTGGACGGTTTCCGAACGTGTACGGAGATCCTACGCAGCAGCAGAAATCATGAAGCGAGCACAGACACTGCCCAACCGGCAGGAGTGTGGGGGAAAGTTTGTTGGAGCGTTCCACGACCGATATAGATAGAAAGATACTTTATGAATCCCCTTGGGGAAATCCAATGTATCTAATAGCTCACGGCACAACATAACATGGAACGACACAGCAATAGTAATAACAGAACAAGAGACAGACAGCAGAACCAGAGTGGAGACATCTTCAAGACAAAACAATGAGGGCCAGGAAGACCCCATAAAACTCTCTGTGTGCACTATGTGGTAAATTTGGACACTGGAAGAATGAATGCCCTGAGAACTTTGAGGGAGGCCAGGAGCAGCGCCATCGCTACTGACCGGCAAACAACCCAAATGCAAAGATGTGGCACCCGGCAAGCAGACGCAAGGAATCAAAAACACGGGAGGAGGGGCACTGGCGGGCGGCACGAGGCGATGGGGGTGAGTTCGTTCCATTTTCCCCTGATACACAAGTATTAGTGCAGAATAGAATCACTGATTTAGAAGCATTGCTTACACCACTCACAGGGTGCGATGCCCGAGATACACCACAACTAATAAGCTCGTTACCGGGAGTAAACCTAAGTGAAATGGTGAAATGGTGTCATTTTTAGTGGACACAGGAGCGGGCATCATAACTCATTAACAAAGAAAGCTTAAAGTATCATCCTAAAATGAGTTGCAAACTAGAAACCTAAGCGGAGACAGTTTCATGTTTGCTAGTGTAGGTTCAAATAACCTGGTGGAGAGGGAATTAATTTAGGCATTTGAGCGTCACATTATACCGACCCCAGTGGGCCTGGTACTGAAAAGTTAAAGACTTAAAAACTGTCCACGAGTCAGAGAGGGCCTAGAGAAAAACAGCCACTGTATGTATATTAATGGTTGATCACTTCTCCTACCACTGATTTGCTCTCTCATGCACACACACGCTTAGGGGAGACAGACACTGAGCTTATGTTATAAGGTGCACCGGCTCATGTGCACGAGGGAAGGGAGAGCAGATTTGAGGAAAGGTGGGAGGAGGAGCAGGTGGAGACAGCGTTAGGTTTGAGCTACTTGTCGGCATGGAGCCAATTGTGCCGCTTCTGTTAAATTGACTGAAACCCAGAAGGGTCTATTTAACATGCCTGATTCTTCTCCTCATGTGTCTCTAGTGAAGCGCCAAAGGATCAATGGTGCGATTTGGGGCCATGGATACGAGGGTGTCATGTGATACCAGACGATTGGTGGTGCAACTCATCAATCCTCCCCCATGTACAAATGTTCAAGCGAGTGGGGAGTGACTGCATGTTTAAAAAATGGTGTGAAGTTACCTTCACACCACCAACCGCAGCTAAGAGCGTCTGTTTTGTTGTCAAATGTAACGAAGGGATTTGTCAGATTATGCACAGAACTGGGAGATGAGGAGCGTCTTGCTACCCTCCCAGATCTGTGAACAACAGGGAAATATGATGTGGGGTTTAGTGAATTTGGCCCCACCGGTTGTTGTTTCACCCAGGTGGAAGTATCGCCCTTGTCTGAAACAATACCCGGTCAAGCCTGAAGCGTGGAGGGCAATTAGGCCTGTGTTTAAAGCTTTGCTTAAGAAAGGAGTAATCAGTGAGTTACCCATGGGCAACCAGGTGCGCACACCTATCTTTCAGGGAAAAAAGGTGCGGGGCCTGAAGAACTGACAGAGTGGAGAGTTAAAAATGCTAAATGGTTCACAAGTGTAGACCTCTCGAATGCATTAGTTTCCATTCGAGTCCACGTGGACAGTCAATTCTGGTTTGTAATTAGGGATGCGCATGGTATTGACCATTGCGCCAGGGGGGAGGTGAAACAGTATATGGCGGGTACAGTAGAGATTTTTTCTTGTTTAAAATCGTAATGAAAATAAATGTGTTAGTGAGTCACCACAATTATATTAGGTCCAGCACCAATGTGCATGACAAAAAGGAAAAAAGGAGAAATCAATAGGCCTATTGCCTAGGCCAGAAGACTAACAAGCACAAATGTAGGCCCAACAATTCATTGGGCCTCCGAGTCTTTAATATTATAGTATTTCGCTGTATGCTATTCAATGGTTAGCAGCACGGCACATTGCCACTAAAGTGTGCTTATATTAATTAAAATAGCCGAATAATTTGTTTGAGTAATAGCCGAATAATTTGTTTGAGTCAAGACGTGACAGAAATATGTGCAACAATATAGTATGACTAAATTCCAATACTCAAGCGTGTTGTAGAAACTTGAGAATCTTGTTTTTGACTAGTCGTGTTATCAGTTATAAAATCACCGTCTAATCGTCAATAAAAGTAGTCGCTGCGCACATCCCTTACCCAAGCGAGGACTATATGCTAGGTCAGTGGCAAATAATTCTATAGTTCTGGTAATGGACGACACTTTGGGGGAATCATGGTCAGAGTAGCATTCAGAATGCTAGGAATCAAGCAGAGATTTGGGTGCGCAGTCAGGGAAGTGTAGAACGAGCAGATGGTAGGCTACTCTAAAAGCTATTTTTCTTCTGCCATGTAGTGAGAATTCAAAAAAAAAAAAAAAGTCAATAGACTAAATTTCCGCAGTATTCATTCTTTCAGTAACCTACCAGCTGGGTTTTTCTATCTCTCTACTCTGACCGTTTGGAAATTGTGTTTTGACAGTTATAATGCATAAAAGAATAACATAGAACAGCCGAGAATAGCAGAAAATATTCAAATCAAACAGCATATCCAAACAAAATAAAATATAGATAGAGCGGATTTAGTGGTTGAAAGAAAGTCAACGTCTGACATTTGGCATTGTTTCGGCTACCGAAAGGCTGATGTAGTAAAAAGCCTGGCGACAGCACAGGGAGCAAGTAGCAAGATTAAAGAAGATGACGAAAACCAATCGGAGCGTCCCACGCCGGGTTTACATATCGCCAAATATATTGGAAAAAAAAAAAAAAAAGTGTATAGCGGCAATGTATGTTTCTGTCAATATCGTGCAGCCGCAGTAAAAAGCCTCTAATATCCCTATTAGGGTTCGACGAGTGTACCCCAACCATCTGCCTCCTACCGCAACCGATGGGCAGCAGGTAATATAGAATACCCCCATCCACAATTAGCGTCTAATTCATGGGGAATCAGCAGTCCTGGCAACCCATAGGGCCCCTAGGCAAGGCCAGTTCCCCACAGGTCAGGATGACTCTCAGGAGGGTCACGCACGGGTCTAGAGTGTTAGATGAGATGCCCCATGTAGAGATAGAGCAGTGTACCCCCTGGGCCTACTTCATAACCCCCCACAGGTCGTGTAGCCTGGGAGGAAGATGCAGCTGTCCCAGGACCACCAACCAATCCTCCTGCCTATGAGATACGCCGTGCAACACCCTGAACCTACCGGTCCTCCAACCCTCGAGATGTGCCCGATGACCCCTGATTCAGCCTTCAAGAGACACCGCGCGACACTCTGGCCATCCACTACACCAGCTAATTCACCCACCCGGTTCAAAACCCCGCAGTCTGCTCCCCGGTCATCGATGATGACTCCCGTCCCTCAAAAGGAATGGTCACTCCCAGGTGCCAGCAGCAGCATCATCACTCATCTCAGCAGAAGCACCATCAAGGGGAGAGTAGACATGCAGGGCACGCCTAGAGTGGTGGTACCCCAAAGCCCGTTTGGTCCCATCGAGGTGGAGCCGCTGGCCACACCCCCAGAGCGCTCCAGGTCACGCAACTGGTCGGAGAACAACAGCTACATTTCCTCAGAGGAGGACATGGATCTGTCATGGTTTCCCTGCACCCCTAGCACAGAGGAGTGCCTGGGTAGAATGCCGTTGGCCAGGTTAAAAAAACTTGTTGATAAGCTGCCCGCCCGTCAGGATAAATCAGAGATGCGCCGTCTGCGCCGTGCGGGCCAGCGTCGCATCAGATATTATCAGGATCAGTCTATCCCCACGATGACGCCCGGGAGGAGGCTCAGCACGAGGCAAATCGTGGAGGAAAACCGCCGTCACTTGTTCTACCTCATCGCCAGAATGGATGCCCTAGGAAGCAGGCTCGACGAGCTGTGTGAGCTGCTGAGGAGCATCCCAGTCGACTACTGAAGAGAGACCCCTGCGTAGGGGGTTATGTGGGATCAATATAACATGTATAATCAAGTGTACCCCACAATAATACTTGTAAAGTGATCTGAAGTAATGTATACCACTGTAGTAAGTAGACTTGGTCACTATACAATCAACATTATAACCATCAAGAACATACTGTAACTAATGTTCTAGAAATAGTTTTCAGTTTTTATTGATGTTTTGAGACGGTCTTTTTGTACTACTGTTCCTGCACTCAAAGTGCTGTTCGGCCATAACCATTTCCAAATAAGACAAACAAAAGGATGAAGTGGTGTTTATCCAAGTACTAGAACCTCAGTTACATAGGCTTAAGTGGTTTGTAAAGTTTCTCGCAGACAGAGTTATTTTTGTGCACAAGGGCGTTATTATGTTGGGCAATGGTGGGGTTTTTAGGAACTCAAACCCGCGGAACATCCCCTTGTGTTAATTTACTTAAGGACTAGGGAGGGGGTTTGGGCACCCCTGGACCTAGTCCTTAACAGGCGGGAGCGGAACCGTAAGGTCCCGAGGGCACGCTAAATCGGTATATAGTGCTGGGGAGAAGACTGAAGGCCCCCGTGTCTGGTGAAGTATGAATTAACATACTGCTCTGGTACCGTCTAGTCAGCACTGTGTCGCTGTTAAGGGTGGTTGGCACTGTGTGGTACGTGGATGACAGTCCACACCTAGCAGAGGGGCGTGATAGACGACCTCTGTGAATAGGCAAGGCTGGTGAAAACGGTCAAAGTTCTAATGTCCATAGCCAAGTGGAATTAGGATCAGACCGTCGGTTCTGAGCTGGGTGACTAACAATCATTACAGTGTCCGGGATCGCTATCGACTGGGTCACCGGCCGGTCGGGTCGCAGATGGCAGTAAGACCACGAGATGGCCGCCGCGCTCGGCTCAATGTACAGTCAGGCCACTACAAGCCAAAAGCGAATGTGTTAGTAGGCGAGTAGTGCTTCTGTGATCGGTGGGCTTTGAAAAGAAGACACCGGGAAGCAGAAGGTTGAGTGCTCAATCTGGGGGAGCCCGGGCTGAGGCCTCAAAAGGGAAAGGGGTCTAGCCCAGGACTGCGCCCTGGGTGGGAGGTCCGAAAGACTTAAGCGAACTGGTAGAAGGTGATTGCTATAGGTGGAATAATTATCCAATTTGCCGTGTTCAGTTAATGGTGATGTGGCTTGTACTGTGTACTGTGTTTTTACTCTATCTGTGTGTTGTGTAAACCATACACCTACATAAGGTCTTGTAATATAGCTGAAGATATGTAGAACAAACTTTGCCGAATTGAGCAGGATCTCTATGGTCAGGAGGCTGATAAAACATGTGAGCAAGGGAGGTGAATGTTGTTCGGGTCGTCCAGCCATAAAGAGCTGCGTATACGTGCGGTCTATAACCGTACTTTCATATCTAGGAGTTGTTGTTTATGTTGAAATATTTAATAAGTAATATTGGAAATTTTGGGTCTGAATGTGACTAAGTTTTAAAGTCACAAAGTGGGGAATGTCGTGATTTAATTTGATTTAGCTCCCCTGCATTTTAATCATGTCATGATATTGTAATCTTGTTCTACGTAACCAGAACTTTAAAGGCTAATCTGCTCATGAGGGATAGTAGATGAAACCAACAATAAAACTGCCCAATAGTAGTATAAAAAGTCACCACCAGATGTAGCCACTGGGAACGGATCTGTAGAAAATGGAATGTCCCCACTAACTCAGCAGGTTAAGAAAGCAGCTGTAGGCAGGAAGAATAAATGCGCACCCAGCCTGAGCATTCAAGATGCTCTTTTCTCCTTCCTCACCTCCTGCCAAGTAGCCAGGCCCAAAGCAGCCAGAGATATAATGCTGACTCTGCAGAGCACAGAGTACAGCAGTAAGGTCTCTTTTCCTCTTCCTGTTGAATTCCTTCTCTTCCCCTCTTCTCCTCCCAAAGCAGCCAGAGAATAGTGCTGATTATGCAGAGATATTACAGCAAGTAAAAAGTATTTTCTCCTCCTCCTGTGGGGGGGCAGTTGAGATTCCGGTCGGGCCCTATTTCCTCTCAAAAAGCAGACAGAGTCCTTCACCCAGGAAGCTGGGAGGGGGGGGGCAGTTGAGATTCCGGTCGGGCCCTATTTCCTCTCAAAAAGCAGACAGAGTCCTTCACCCAGGAAGCTGGGAGGGGGGGGGCAGTTGAGATTCCGGTCGGGCCCTATTTCCTCTCAAAAAGCAGACAGAGTCCTTCACCCAGGAAGCTGGGAGGGGGGGGCATGAATGTAGGACATGAGTTATTTGCTGAGCCAGCAAAACTAGACATCATTTGATTGGTGGCAAAGGTAGTGATGTATGGAAAATGGGATGTGGTCAAGGGTGGGGGGAAGGGGTGATAAGACTATAAAGGTCAATTAGACAAAGGGAAAAGTTGTTCTTTCCCGGGGAAGCTCCGACTTAAATGCTGTTTGTTTCTGAAGAGCATTAAAGTCAAATCGCATTTGGACTCTTTGTGCCTCGAGTTGTTTTTTCTTCTCGGACTCTGAAGTTATTTTGGAACTTTGAAACCAATCTGGACTTAGATTTATTTCTGGACTTAGATTTATTTCTTGGAATTTGACCCAAGACATAGTAAATTATTTTACACGACAAACTGACTTCCCAGTAGCTTCCTCAGCCATGGTTGGGGTTGCTCACAGGTGAGGGCTTGAGTGAGGCCTTATGGTCAATTGTCTTGAATTGTTTGGAACTTTATGTCCAGGATCCTAGGTTGTTGCTCCTGCTGTTTCAGTTTGCAAGACCCCGTTTCAGTATCCTGGTCTTCCTGTCTCCGTTTCCTGGTTTTCCAGTGGTGACACGGTTTTTCACTGTCAAGTTGTTTATCTGTGCTGTCCCCGAACTTGAAAAAGGGCTAAACTGTCTGCCCAGAGTCCCACAGGATTCCACTCTCAATGATCAGACAGAAATTATCTTTCTCCTTTTATTTAGGATTTTGTTTTCTTTTTGTTGTCGTTTCATTGGTGGTAGCAGTGAAAAACCTTTGGAGGTGAAAACACAATTAACAATGCACATCAATCATCTCTGCAAAAATTGTTCACTACGCCTTTAGCCACCAATTCACCATTGTGACACCAAAATTACCAAATGGGCTGTCAAGCACACAAATGCACACATACATACAGTACATACAGGCTATGCTACACACATACATACAAGCATGCATACAAACAGACTATATCACACCATACACACAAGCATACATACACCTAAATAGGCTAGACCCCTGTGACATGTAAACATACCCACAACCAACTGGATTGGAAACAAACAATAATTGGCAGTAGGCCTACAACTCTATCTACCAACCAGCACAGCAATCCACACATTTAGCCAAATCCATAAACAAGCTATACTCTACCAAACAGTAGTCCACATTAGAATGACATCAAACAAATCAAACATCAATTATCATCAAACAATAACAACGATCAAGAATCATTTCTCACCGGCAGCCACTCTGATCATTTAGCAGGCAGTTAAAAGCACAACAGTTCTTTGTAGTGGGCAATCTTCCCCACCAGTGTTTGTTCCAGCTCCAATTGCCTTCTCACTGGAGTTTCCTAGTTAAAAGGGTGAACACCTCTGTTGAGCAGCTATGGCCTTAATTGCACATTGCCCTCAGCTGGTAATAGTTGACCAGCCGCAATGACTGTTTTCCCCTCTAGGGGGGAGAAATGGGAACTTTCTCTGAATTGTGATGTTGATGTTGTTTGTGGTTTCCCAGTTTAACAAGACAATGTGTCCAGGTGATAAGACCCATCTTTATTTATCAGACATTACCGTCCTACCAGTCCCGCACAGAAACAAGCCAGCCAACACACATGGACCTGGGGCCTCATTTATCAAAGAGCGTGTAAATTCTGGTGTAAAAGAGGGCGTACGACGAAAACGCGGAAAATGCGAAATGTAGCGTACGACGAGAATATTTACACGCTTTTCGGATCTATCAAAAATGTCGTACGCCACGAAATCCGAGACTGGCGGAGGAGAGAGCGTACGCGCACGCGCCCCGCGTTCCACCCTCTCCACGCCCAAATTCAACCATATATGGTCAAAACTATGACAGGGCACAACGTGGATACCCCGGAAGGAACCGACATAATATAGCGTGGAGCATTAGGACAGACAAAGACGTTTATGGAAAAACGCGGAAAGAAGAGAAACTTTTCGGAGACGGAGGTGCATGTGCTTGTTGGTGAGGTCCACGCGAGGAAAGAAAATCATCTTCGGAAGGTAAGCTATTTGTACGAGGCTACATTTGTCTGATCGCTCCTACAGTTTAGGTAGCCTACTGTACGTTTTGTGCATCCTGTATGTGGCGTAGTCTACACGGACATGCTGTATCATGTGGCTGTGAGGAAAGCAAACATTCCACACATTCTGTGGTAGGCTATGATTGATTCAGGACCAAAAACAGGGAACGATAACACAGATGACCACTTCATAATGTTAGACCACATTATTAAGACTCTCATCTAAATCACCCGGTAAATCACACTTAAGCATTTATTTGGCTGCCAACAGAAAAACATATCAATTGAATATGGCTACACAATAAAATGTTTAATGCATAATCAAGTTAACAGACAAACTCAAAGAAAATGACTGAAATTGTTTCTCCAGACTCTGACGTGGGGTGGGACTCAGAGGAGGGGGAGTCTGCAGTGGTCCTTGACCTGACGGTCGTGCCCCCGCCGGTTGCAGCCTCTACATCCAGTGCCACGACCTCCAGTGCCTCCACCTCCAGCGCACCGGCCTCCACCTCCAGTGCCATCTCCAGCGCCTCCGTCTCCACCGCCCACGCCTCCACCTCCAGCTGCCAGCGTCCCTGCCTCAAGGGTCCCTGAGGGCTGGGCTTCCTATCAGACGCTGTGCTGGAGGCTCATGACCCTAGAGGCCCAGAGGGAAATGGCAGAAGGGATTGGGGCAGTTGTGGGGCAGTTGTTCAGCAGTTGGTGGAGGTCACCACACTACACCACCAGAGCCAACAGGACATCCTCACTGCACTTCATTCCCTCACACATGCTGTCACGGACCTCACACTGTCACTCACTACCACACTCACGGACCTCACACAGTCACTCACTACCACACTCAAGGACCTCACACAGTCACTCACTACCACACTCACGGACCTCACACATTCACTCACAAACGCACTCACACACCTCACACAGTCACCCACCAACAGACAATAAAATGGTAGAAATGTGAACCTTACTTGTTTGTGTCTTCATAGCTGGCGCATGACCTCAGTGTGGGCCCTTTGGCCCCGCTGGTAAACCTCATGACGGGGAGGGGGCTGAGGGCTTGGGTCCTCATTTTGTGGTGGGGTCTTGACTGGTTCTCATTCTTATCAGCTTTGAATATACATCTTGGCAAACATAACAGAATGATGTACAAGGAGGGGACAGATACCTAGTGAAAGTACTATTGGTTGCTAGTAAAAAGACAATAATGAGGGCTTGGTATAAGGTGGAACCCCCAACCAAGGAGCAGTGGTGGGTGTTGTGGAGGAGATTTATGAGATTTATTTATGCATTGAGGATGCAGGAAGGAAAGTTTGAAGGGAGATGGGAAAAATGGATGGATTATAGAAGGAAGTGTGATGATACCACTAATATTAAAATTGTCATATTTGAGTAAGAAAAAAAAGCTGCATGGATGGAAGTACCCATAAGCTGTTATTGTAAGTTTTTATGTTTTATTGTATTGTCGTTGTATGGATGGAAAATGCTAATAAAGATTAAAGTAAATAAGACAAAGAATATGTATCTTGGCTATGGACACACCAACAAGCCAGCCGTCACGCGCAGCGCCTGCCTCCAGTCTAGCCCCTACCCTGCTGTGCGCCAGGATGGATGAGTCATGCGTGGAGCCAGGCCACCGTGCCACTACACTTGTGATGAGCATGTCGGCGTCACATATGATTTGGGTATTTCTAGTGTGCACATTTTAGCGATTCACATAGACGTATTCATTCACTGATGGTGCCCTTATGTGGGTGCAGTCGCCATCGCCGTCACCTCTTTGGAGTTCTATCTCGGCCAGTAGGCCGAGTAGCGCCGGATTCATTTAGGCTCGCATTACGCACAGGAGGACTGTCATTTATATGCTTACCAAAGAGCAAACAGGTCCACATGATCACATATTAATGACAATCTAATTGGTCAATTATTGCCGTTTGATGGAGTGCCTGCATTAGGTGTGTGACATATAGCGCGGAAAGGTTTGGGACAGCGCATAGGTTCAGTTTGGGGAACAAATCCATATCGGACCATTAATGAGCCGGTTAGAGGACACGTCTAATCTTGCATTGCGATATATGTTGGTGCTGAATTGGGCTATTAGCCTACATGATTGTGCGTTCATGAACTGTCGCTCTTATTCTCTCCGTCAAACATAGTAATTCACCGACGCACCACCTGCGTCGCCAGTTCCCCCTGTGTTCAAAAAGGGCGTAGAACACCGTGTAAATCGGTACGACAACTTGAGAGGTGTCGTACAAAAGCGCGGAGAAAGGCGACTAAATTTCCGCCCTTTCGGCTTGATAAATCGCAATGTGGGGGGGGGAAATGGCGTACGCCTGAAATCGCGAAAAAGACCGTGTAAAAGAAGGTGTACCTCAATGATAAATGAGGCCCCAGGCTGGCCTGGTTTTTTGTTTGTTTGTTTTTTGTCTACTTATTTTTATTCGAATAAATGTGAATTCACAAACAAGAATGGCATTCAATTAAATGTGCATTCATTATACAGTAGGCTAACAACAGAAGTAAGCATGACACAAATAAGGTAATTAGCAAATACAATAAAATGAAGGTTATTTACATTACATTACAGTCATTTAGCAGACACTTTTATCCAAAGCGACTTACAATTATTGCATTTAATGTAGGAAGTAAGTGTGCTGCTACTCACCAGATCTCACAAGTGCATCTCTTTTCTAAACAAATGACTAAGAGAAGGGAGGTTGTGTGGGAGAACTTGGGGTGGTTGAACACCAGGTTAGCAGCAGCTTTCTGGACAAGATCCAGGGGTTTAATGGCTGACGCCGGGGCCCCAGCAAGGAGGGAGTTGCAGTAGTCCAGGCGGGAGATGTATTTCTGAGTTGATGGAGAGGCTTGTTGGTGTGAGAGGAGAAGAGAGAGAGAGGGCCCGGTGTCAACCGGGCGTCTCTCTGACCGGACCCCCCTCAGCAGCAGGTTCTTGGTTCTATACCGCTGGATTCATTACCTGTTTTTTTGTTTTGTTTGTTTTATGCTACCTTTTTACCCCTGTCCTTTTTAGCGGCGACAGGCTATATCTCGTGAGTGCACTGCTTGATGAAACTTTGATATCGGCTGCTGTAAATGATCATAAATAACCTTTTAATATGGCTTATAATGCTAAATTCAGTACCTGTCCTTTAATACAGGAACATCCGGCCTTACTACAGGAACCTCTGGTCTTAATACAGGAACCTCTGGTCCTTATACAGGAACCTCTGGTCTTACTACAGGAACCTCTGGTCTTAATACAAGAACCTCTGGTCTTAATACAGGAACCTCTGGTCTTAATACAGGAACCTCTGGTCTTACTACAGGAACCTCTGGTCTTAGTAATACAGGAACCTCTGGTCTTACTACAAGAACCTCTGGTCTTAAATGTGTTTGATGATGGGTTGGTTGCCTGTCCTGTTCCCACCTTCTCTCCTCCAGAGCTGATTGGCTGAGTGAAAGTCCCAGCATGAGGCACGGCTGCAGCCTCAACCAGGATTACAGTTTCAAGAAGATTTAGAGAGCTGCACGTGTCGCTCACTTCCCTACCTGGCCTCTCTCTCAGGACAGAAACTCTCCCAGCTCCAACAGCCACCTGGTCTGGACCTCTAACGTACGTCTGCTGGACACCTGGTCTGGACCTCTAATGGACCTCTGCTGGACACCTGATTTGGACCTCTAATGGACCTCTGCTGGTCGCCTGGTCTGGACCTCTAACGGACCTCTGCTGGACACCGCAACACTAGACTGAGATTGAGAGTCAAAGGAGAAACGACTTCTGTTTCCATGGATTCACGTTCCACGGCTCGGTTGAAGACCAGTCCGTCTGAGAAAACCTTGAGGGATTTGAGGTCATGGTCCAGATGTCAAGGTGTCCTGTAGGCTACGTTAGGAGAAGAGGAGCTTCCTGAGGACCAAACGGATCACCCCCCCCCCCTCTCTCTCTCTCTCTCTCTCTCTCTCTGTCTCTCTCTTTCTCCCTGTCTTATGCAGAGCATTGTGCTCCATATTTGGAGTATCATCTGTGCTCGTAGGCCGGTCTGGGCTGTGAGGTGAGGAGGAGAGGAGCGACAGAGCGGCCGGCGGAGACATGAGCAGCGCCCAGGGGGGGGTATGGACCTGAATGAGCCGAGCAGGGATGACGAGCACCCCCCCGGCCATAGGGCCTCTATCCCCGGTGCTGGGGACGACCCCCCCGGCCATAGCACCTCTATCCCCAGGGCTGGGGGCGACCCCCCCGGCCATGGCGCCTCTATCCCCGGGGCTGGGGGCGACCCCGCCGTCTCCCACCTCCAGGAGGTCCTTCCCCTCCCTCCACTCCCTGAGCCCAGGGAGGCTCTCCCCCTCCCCCTCCA
>NW_028175596.1:52500-61376 GCF_949987555.1 Borostomias antarcticus
TCCAAGCCCAGATCTACTGACGGGCCTATGCCTCCTGGCTACTGTCTCCTAGAGACTTTGTCTCCTAGCTACTTCCACCATGACTCTGTCTCCTAGATAGGCTACTGTCTCCTAGCTACTGTCTCCTAGTGACTGTCTCCTAGTGACTCTGTCTCATAGCCACTGTCTCCTAGCTACTGTCTCCTAGTGACTGTCTCCTAGTGACTCTGTCTCCTATCTACTGTCCACTGTGACTCTGTCTCCTAGATAGGCTACTGTCTCCTAGCCATGTCTCCTAGTGACTGTCTCCTAGCTACTGTGTCTCTTAGCCACTATGTCTCATAGCTACTCTGGCTAGACTGGACAGATAGCTAGCTACTGTCTCCTAGCTAGCTAGCTAGCTAGCTGTCTCCTCATAGCTAGCTACTGTCTCCTAGCTACTGTGTCTCCTGTGTCTCTTAGCTACTTTGGCTAGACTGGACAGATCTGAAAGTGGCCCCAGATGAAAATAACAAACAAGTGTCTCCTAGTGCGCCCAGTAAAGTATGCATACTGCAGTAGCCCTATATCAATAACTATATATGACTGAAGTAACAGAGTCCCATGACGTATCTCTATTTACAGTAGATTTCTGGTCGGGCTAATAAGGTTCAGCCTTGACTGTCAGATCACATGGCTGCAACAGACGTTCTCCGAGGCCGACAAGAACGGAGACGGGACCCTGAGCATCGGAGAGGTTCTGCAGCTGCTCCACAAACTCAACGTCAACTTGCCCAGGCAGAAGGTCCGCGAGATGTTCCAGGTGAGCTGAGATTGATTCGGTCAAGTAGAACTGCTCAAAACTGGTTAGTCAATAGTCAGGTGGGCGGAGTTTTCCCAAAACGAAGCAGTGTTGATGTTCTGTGATTATTCTATGACTGGGAGGTGAAGCAGTGTTGTGATGTCCTGTGATTATTCTATGACTGGGAGGTCAAGCAGTGTTGATGTTCTGTGATTATTCTATCACTGGGAGGTCAAGCAGTTTTGTGATGTCATGTGATTATTCTATGACTGGGAGGTGAAGCAGTGTTGTGATGTTCTGTGATTATTCTATGACTGGGAGGTCAAGAAGTGTTGTGATGTCCTGTGATTATTCTATGACTGGGAGGTCAAACAGTGTTGTGATGTCCTGTGATGATTCTATGACTGGGAGGTGAGGGAGGGCTCGGCCACTGGGCAGTCATGCCTGAACCTGTGATCAACGGTGCAGAAGAGGGTCAGAGATCACGCTCTTACAACCTGATCTCAATCATCCCAGCTTAGGCCCACGGACGCCCCTCTTGGTGTCGGTGTAATGTCGATGTAATGTAATGTAATGGTGTCTCAGTGTGTACCTTGGGAGGGGAGGGGCAGCAGCAGGGCCATATGCTCGGCCCTGACCAGATGGCGGGGGTTGTAATACCGTTCATGTTCAGCATGGACCTCCCTCTCCAGGCCTAATCCACGCTGATGCACTCAGCCATGACCTTAAACGCTGCTGTGTGTTGTATATGTCCAGGATGAATGTCTGTGTTCGTTTACATGGGGTCAGTCAGTGTCGAGCTGACCTCAGTGTAAATACTGTCCACTGTCCATGGAATCGCTCGGTGGCGCAGCTAGTAGCTGTGTTTATGAGAAGTGGTCACATGTTGTTGGTCAGTCAGAGGAGCCCAGTTTGAGCCCAAAGTGGTAAAGTAGTAGGGTTGCAAATTTCAAGGAATTTCATTCATCTATAACTGTTAACCTTAACAAACTATAGTTGATTAATTGATAAGAACGTCCCACGCTGGACTGCGCTTTGCTCGCTTCATTTTTGTGTCTTCTTCTGCTGTCGGTGAAATTTCCCAGCATCCCAATTAGTCTTCACTACATGGCGGGGCGCCCTCATGTGCAGTCAGACCTTAAATCATGATTACATTTCACACTTTTCACACGTTTTCAAACTCCCGTTGATAACGTTTATAAAAAAAAAAAGTTCTGTTCTATTAACAAGCAGTTAATGGAGTAACCAAATCTTACTCGAGTAAATTCTTATCGGCAATTAATCAATAGTCAATTAACTGTTAACATCCCTAGAAAGTAGAGAGGAAGCTATACTGACGAGCCACGCTGTAACACCTGTCAGCGCGGTACAGTTGGGCTCAGCTCGACCCGCTGGGGTCGCTGAGGTGTGTGGAGTGAGTTTATGGGGGTGAGTAGAACCAAGTTGAATTGTTTAAACTCGCTCCTCAGTATAAAAACCACCCATCCACGCCATCGAATCGCTAGCTTTTCAGTGGTTGGTTGTGCCTGGCGTAGTACTGTCACCTCACAGGAAAGAGGTCTCCGGGCCTTTCTGTGTGGAGTCTGCATGTTCTCCCTGTGTTCTCAAGGGTTTCCTCCTAAAGAACCCAATATGAAAAACGTGCAGAAGAACAGATGCCCTGACCAGGACCTGGACTGAGCACTTGGACTTGGTGGACTTTTTTTTATTTTATCTTTTTGAAGACTGGAACCTATGTTGTGTCCAACTGTTTTAACTGAAACATGCCAGGGAGCTATTTGTGTGCACACTGGACATAACCCAGTGTAGTTTCATACCTGGGAAGACCTTAGACCGCATTCGACCTTTAAAAGTACGATACTTCAACTCTCCCAGTGAGCTGTAAACACGTCTCTCTGTCTCTCTCTCTGTCTTCAGGAAGCGGACACCGATGAGAACCAGGGTTCCCTGGCGTTCGAGGAGTTCTGCTCCTTCTACAAGATGATCTCCACTCGCAGAGACCTCTACCTCATCATGATCTCCTACAGCAACCACAAAGAGTTCCTGGACCTCAGCGACCTGGCGCGCTTCCTGGTCAATGAGCAGAAGGTGAGGCTACTGTCCACGTCCATGTTCACCGGGCAGTAAGAGAAATATCTTGGAGTCAGGAAAACCAACGAAAGATTACAAGACATCAAGCAAGTGAACAACTCTCTCATCTTACGCTTGGATCCAATTTGAGAATTGGAATATGATAGTTCTCCGCCAACATTGTGTTTATCAGATGACCAGCATCACCAGGGAGCACTGTCTGGAGATCGTGGGCCAGTTTGAACCCTGTCCCGAGAATCTACAGAACATGGTACTGGGGATCGATGGTAAGGAACCGTTCCACCAATAAAAGATCAATTATCATTTGGTATTAAACAGTGTTATCGTTCCACCATCTCTTGTTATAAAACATAATCCTTTAAATCAAATAGACAAACATATTTAATTCAGATTCAGAATTCAGATTCTTTATTGTCTGTCGTGACAGAAAATCGTCTTAGACTGGCTCAACAATCAGCACAAGTTAACACAACATAACAACATACAGTACATTCCTAAAACCAGCACAGGGAATCATAAAAAAAAAAGCATAATAATCCTAATCAAAGAATCAGAAAGAAAACAACATGGTGGACATCCTCCTCCAGGGTTCACCAACTACATGCGGAGTCCAGCCGGGGACATCTTCAACCCGGATCACCACCACGTCACCCAGGACATGACGCAGCCCCTGACCAACTACTTCATCGCCTCGTCCCACAACACCTACCTGACGGGTGACCAGCTGCTGTCCCAGTCCCGGGTGGACATGTACGCCTATGTGCTGCAGGCGGGCTGCCGCTGTGTGGAAGGTGGGCCGCGCGGAACCGGCTTGGGTCACACTCACACACTAGCACTATCTGGACCCGGAACCGGCTCGGGTCACACTCACACACCATCACTATCTGGACCCAGAACCGGCTCGGGTCACACTCACACACTAGCACTATCTGGACCCAGAACCGGCTCGGGTCACACTCACACACCATCACTATCTGGACCCAGTACCGGCTCGGGTCACACTCACACACTAGCACTATCTGGACTCGGAACCGGCTCGGGTCACACTCACACACTAGCACTATCTGGACCCAGAACCGGCTCGGGTCACACTCACACACTGGCACTATCTGGAGCCAGAACCGGCTCGGGTCACACTCACACACCATCACTATCTGGACCCAGAACCGGCTCGGGTCACACTCACACACTAGCACTATCTGGACCCGGAACCGGCTCGGGTCACACTCACACACCATCACTATCTGGACCCAGAACCGGCTCGGGTCACACTCACACACCATCACTATCTGGACCCAGAACCGGCTCGGGTCACACTCACACACCATCACTATCTGGAACCGATGATATCATTTATTGGTTGACTCTCTCTGTCTCTCTCTCTATCTCACTCTGTCTCTCTCTATCTCCCTCTCTCTCCCTCTCTCTCTGTCTCTCTATCTCTCTCTCTCTCTCTCTCTCTCTCTCTCTCTCTATCTTGCTCTGTCTCTCTCTCTCTCTCTCTCCCTCTCTCGCTCTCTCTCTCTCTCTCTCTCTATCTCGCTCTGTCTCTCTCTCTCTTTCTTCCTCTCTCTCTCTCTCTCTCTCTCTATCTCGCTCTGTCTCTCTCTCTCTATATCTCACTCTGTCTCTCTCTATCTCCCTCTCTCTCTCTGTCTCTCTATCTCCCTCTCTCCCTCTCTCTCTCCCTCTCTCTCTCTCTCTCTCTCCATCTCTCTCTCCCTCTCTCTCTCTCCCTTTCCCTCTCTCTCTCTCTCTCCCTCTCTCTCCCTCTCTCTCTCTCTCCATCTCTCTCCCTCTCTCTCTCTCTCCCTCTCCCTCTCTCTCTCTCTCTCTCTCTTAGTGGACTGTTGGGATGGTCCTGACGGGGAGCCGATCGTCCATCATGGCTACACCCTCACATCTAAGATCCTCTTCAGAGACGTCATCGACACCATCAACAAATATGCCTTCACTAAGAGCCAGTGAGTCACAGAATTACTTTCCCATGTTTATCATCGCATCTCCACTTATGAGACACCTAAATAGTTCCTAAATAATGTAGTGCCCGGTCCTGTTGTCAGGTTCCCAGTCATCCTGTCCATAGAGAACCACTGCACAGTGCCCCAGCAGAAGAAGATGGCCCAGTACCTGATGGAGGTGCTTCAGGACAAGGTTGACCTGACCTCCGTCAACGTGAACGAGTGCAGGAGATTACCCTCCCCAGAGATACTGAAGGGAAAAGTCCTGGTGAAGGTAAAAAAACAGCTACTCGTTACACTGGCCACATTTAGAAACCCTTACTTCCTGATCTCTGACCTAACAGATAGATAGATAGATAGATAGATAGATAGATAGATAGATAGATAGATAGATAGATAGATAGATAGATAGATAGATAGGAGTATACATACATACATACATACATACATACATACATACATACATACATACATACATACATACATACATACATACATACAGGCTGTCTAGATATATCTACAGTAGTAATACACATGTAAATATACATACGTATGTGGCACTGTTATACAGTCTAATGGCCGCTGGCACAAAGTAACGTCCGAACCGCTCCGTGTTGCACCTGGGTGGGAGGAGCCTGTGTCTGAAGGTGCTCTCCATCTGCCACAGCTCGGCATAGAGGGGTTGTCTACAATAGACTTCAGTTTGTCCCTCATCCTCCTCTCTGGTCTTCTCTGGTCTACGTAGTCTGCCTCTGTAGCAGGCGTGCCTCTTGCTTTAATAACCTGTTTTGATTGACTTCTTCTCCAGGGAAAGAAGCTCCCAGTGAACATCTCTGCTGATGCCGAGGAGGGCGACGTTTCGGACGAGGAGAGTGGAGAGGAAGAGGAAGAGGACGAGGATGACATACAGGTAAACACAGTAGGACCAGCAGAACAGTCCAGCTCAGACAGAAAGATGCAACAACAGGGATGTTTTGGGGGGGATGAGAACCTTCCCCTCAACCAATGACCCACTAGATGGCGCCAGAGAGTTACTCTGCAGCTTTCACTCCCCTTGGAGAATATGACTTGTACTTATATGATAACTGTGTTATACCTATGTGATTACTGTGTTATACCTATGTGATTACTGTGTTATACCTATGTGATAACTGTGTTATACCTATGTGATACCTATGTGATTACTGTGTTGTACCTATGTGATACCTATGTGATTACTGTGTTGTACCTATGTGATACCTATGTGATTACTGTGTTGTACCTATGTGATAACTAGCCTTTGTTGTCTGAGTGTCTGGAGATAGGACAGTAAGCTCTTTTGGTGGTTTCAGGGTGGGAATGGTGCTACAACTGCAGCTGAGCCAAAAAAGAAGAAGAAATTTAGAAAATCTATACTGGGCAGCTTCCGTAAGGTCGGTCTGATTCTCCCAAATCAGTCTACCACTGTTACTCATAGCTCCCTCTACCCCCTTCTCTCTCTCTCTCTCTCTCTCTCTCTCTCTCCCCTCTCTCTCTCCCCCTCCTCCTCTCTCTCTGCCCCTCCTCTCTCTCTCTCCCCCCCTCCTCCTCTCTCTCTACCCCTCCTCTCTCTCTCTCTCTCTCTCTCTCTCTCTCTCCCTCTAGCCCTCCTCTCTCTCTCTCCTCCTCCTCCTCCTCCTCTCTCTCCCTCTAGCCCTCCTCTCAGTGTGATCCTGTAGTAAATACTGACAGGACATTATCTTGATTTAGAGGAAAAGGAAAATCCAGATCCAGAAGCGTGTTGGTCCCGGAGGAGGAGCGGACCAGGCAGGCCAGGACAGCCAACACATACACATCGTTTACCAGAGCAGGTAAAACACAATGTGTTTCATATCCTCAGCTGGCCTAGTGGTCAAATCTGGCTCATACAGTACATGCGGCGTGTTACAAGGTCATAATCATGCTGTCTTTTAGTTGTTGTTGTTGTTGTTGTTGTTGTGTCTCTGTGCCTATCTCCCTCTCCCTCATCCTATATTTCCAGTCTTTAAGTGCTTCTCTCTGTGACACTGGCCGTCAGGAGGAAGACGATGCGTCTGTCCAGAGCGCTGTCTGATCTGGTCAAGTACACCAAGTCTGTCCGCGTCCACGACATCGAAACGCAAGGTAACGGGGAAGAGGGGTGACATTTCTCACAACACACACACACACACACAGGACAGCAATATCACATCTTTTACTATCATTTTGATAGCATCCCGGAGCACTATTCACTATTTCCATGGTTAACTCTAAATCAGATTCTGGTGCCTTCAGCCATTATGGTCCTACTATCTGGAACTCCCTACCACATGAATTAAGGTCTGCTACAACTGCGTCTTTTAAAACAGGCTAAAAACATATCTCTTTGCACAAGCTTTTAATCTCTAAGTTTGTTTATTTTTTCATGTTTTATGTTATCTTACATGATTTTATATTTGTAATACATCAATCAATCAATCAATCAATCAATCAAAGCTTTATTTGTATAGCGCATTTCATACCCAGAGGCAACACAATGCGCTTTACAGAGAACAAGGGAGGTGGGCATACCCGACCCGACCCACCCCTACATATTCCAGAGGGAAAAAAAAAAACAGTATCACCCGGGGGCCAGATAAGTGAGCTGTAAAAATTCTTCCCTAACCCCTCTCAACAAGGCGATCGAGCAAGCTCCTGGAGTATGATTAGTAGTAGTGATGAGGAGTAATACATTCTTATTTTAATGTTCTATCATATATAATGTCTTTTTATTCTTGAAGCACATTGAGTCTGTGCTTGTCGTATGAAATGTGCTATATCAAATAAACTTGACTTGACTTGAAATGTGCTATATCAAATAAACTTGACTTGACTTGAAATGTGCTATATCAAATAAACTTGACTTGACTTGACTTGAGCAGCTCCTCTCTCTGTCTCTCTGGGCAGCGCACTTGAGCAGCTGGCAGGTGTCGTCCCTCAACGAGAGCATCATGGGTCAGATCCTGCAGCTGAAGCCCGGCCCGCTGGTCCGGTTCAACCAGCGCCAGCTGCTCCGCGTCTACCCCTCCAACTACCGCGTGGACTCCAGCAACTTCAACCCACAGCCTTTCTGGAACGCAGGATGCCACATGGGTCAGATCCAAGAGTTACAATCAAACTTCTCTCTTCTCAGACACAGACAACTCTAACCCTGGCTGTGACCCTTGCCCTGGTTGAGACCCTAATGCCTAGCTGTGACCCTTTCTTTAGTTGTGTGTGAAGTAGATTGTTGCCATGGCGCATGGTGTTGCCTTTTCTGTCTTGACAAAGATGACCACAGTGGAAACAAGTCTTTGACTTTTCTGTTTTTTTTATCCTTGTCTGCTAATGAAGGCCATGTTGTGATTTCTGTCCTATGATTGTGGGTAGTGAAATTACTGTTGGTTTAACTTTCAAATAAATCACACAAAAAAGTTGACACCCTAACCCTAGTGGTAACCCTGACCCTAACCCTAAAACCATCTTGTTTTTCATATCTTACAAAGTATGTTTGTTGATGTGGTTCTTCACAGTTGCCTTAAACTACCAAACGGAAGGGCGCATGCTGGAGCTAAACAGAGCCAAGTTCGCTGGGAACGGGAACTGTGGATACATCCTCAAGCCAAGTGCATGTGCAAAGGTACGAGGCCTTCATGTGACCTCTACAACAAACAGAAAAGTGTGGGTTCTTTGGAAGACAGGCAGTTACAGAACCATGAGCCATCTTGTGTGGTTGCGTTGATGGACTGTGCTCTCTCTTTCTCTGGACTGATGAGGCTTGTTGTTACCTCATCTCTCTCTCTCTCTCTCTCTCTCTCTCTCTCTCTCTCTCTCTCTCTCTCTCTCCCTCTCTGGACTGATGAGGCTTGTTGTTACCTAATCTCTCTCTCTCTCTCTCTCTCTCTCTCTCTCTCTCTCTCTCTCTCTCTCTCTCTGGACTGATGAGGCTTGTTGTTACCTCATCTCTCTCTCTCTCTCTCTCTCTCTCTCTCTGGACTGATTAGGCTTGTTGTTACCTGCTCATCTCTCTCTCTCTCTCTCTCTCTCTCTGGACTGATTAGGCTTGTTGT
>NW_028175595.1:0-147435 GCF_949987555.1 Borostomias antarcticus
TTGAATTATCTGTATGCCGAGATGAATCCAGTGATGTCCACCTCTTGAAATTTGGTCGAATTTACTGACCGCTAGATCAGTGAAACCCGGGGCTGCCAAGTCTCAGACACGCATTGCAGCCTATTCTCACGCTCACTCGCCACGCTTCACAATTCTCACTCGGAGAAATGACAAACCTCAAAATAGCCTACTACCAATTCAATGGCTATGGGACTCTTTTTTTTATTATTACTTGAACGAACGCTAATCTCGCCTCTCGGTCGTCCTTCGCGCTCAAAGAACGCTCCCCAAATCTACCTATCGGGGAGGAGAGAGGGAGCCGTCCCGGTGGGGGGAGAGGGGGGTTGGTGCTTGTGACTACACTTAGTGAACGCTTTGCTTAGCAACCACTCGCAGCAACCTCGCCTTTTTATTAATTACACCCGTGTTTACCTAATGTAGATATCCTATTTCATAAATGCACTCATCAGTCCGACTCCAACACTTCCACACCCCTATCAAGACCACTAGAGGGCGCCTCGCCACGTTACATCTCCCATTGCTTTTATTATGTCATAGTAGACGTTGCTGACGCAGACACTTAAACAGTCAGTGATCCATTCCACCTCATCAGAGTAGCTAGTGACTTCTGGATTTGACACACTGACTTAGAGAAAACAAGTAAGTCCATAATGGGGATAAACTTTAGAGTAAGAATTTTCTACAATTATTCTGTATTCATTCTTTGACAAAAACACCCCCAATTGAAGACAGAATAGAGTACATATTGCTCTCTGAGCTTTGTTTAACCAAGTTGTCATATAAATGATGTGTTGATACTGGTTGATTAGAGGACTAGCAGTGATGGCTCTGGGTAATATGAGATCCTGGGTGAACCTCCTCTTCATCAGTGATCTGGTGAATAACCAGTTGCTTTATAGGACTTCAGTCAGACTGGGGCAGATAAATATAATAATAATAATAATAATACTTGATTCTTTTGGTTTCTGTTTGGTAAAGTGTTATTCAGCTAGGCCTACCGTGCTGTGTTGGAAAGTCCTGTATATCTAAATATAGGCCTAATGTGCTGCTAGGTATAGGTCTATTGTGCTGTATTGTAAAGTACTTGTATACAGTAGCTACAGTAGGTATATGACTACTGTTGTATGTTGTAAAGTGCTGTACAGCTAGGTATAGACCTACTGTCCTGTGTTGTAAAGAGCTGTATAGCTACAGTATGCTCGCTGTGATATGAAGTGGTATCAATCAATCAATCAATCAAAGCTGTATTTGTATAGCGCATTTCATACCCAGAGGCAACACAATGCGCTTTACAGAGAACAAGGGAGGTGGGGATACTATACATCCCATCCCTACATATTCCAGAGGGAAGCAAAAAGTGAGCTGTACAAATTCTTCCCTGACCCCTCTCAACAAGGAAATCGAGCAAGCTCCTGGAGTATGTTTGTCTACCGGCTAAGAACATTTATAAAGCAATAAATTACATTCAATTACATTTTCAGAGTAAGAGAGGCTAAAAACATAATAGGAGAGACATGGCAAACACTGGTGTATGTCTGTGTGTGCATGAATGTGCCTGGGCCCAGATAGAGGCAGGGGTTGGGGTAGAGAGGGGGTAGGAAAAGGATACGGACCCGGGTTAGGGTGAGGGGAAGGGGGACTGGGCCCAGGTCCAGGCCTAAGCCGGATGTGGACTGATGTGTGTACGTGTGTGTGTGTGTGTTAACTAAATACTACGACATCCACAGCTGACACGGGGGTATCTATCGGACTCAGGGGGGTGTGCGGGTGACAGTGGGGCATCCACTGGACCTGGTTAGAAGGTAGGAGGGAGAGAGAGAGGCACTAGGGGAGACAGAAAACGGTTAGTAGCATGCTGAGCCTTTGAAGCAACACAGATATCAGAACAGAACAAGCCTGTTTCAGGGCAACCAGCTTCTGTACACAACTTGATATACATAGAGTGCATAGCAGGATATACACCAATGTATACAGAGGATTCACAGGTAGGTTTGAGGCTGCCTTTCTGTGTCTCAAGGTCCTGGCTAGTGATTGTAGGTTAGGCCAAAAAGGTACGTCTTGAGATCTTGCTTGAAGACATCCGTTGTTTCGACCCTTCTTAGGCACTCCGGCAGGGTGTTCCAGAGGTTGGGGGCATAATAACTAAAAGCTGCCTCTCCGTCTTTCTTGGTCCTGGCTTTTGGGACAGTTACGAGTTCAGTACCTGAGGATCTGAGTGGTCTGTTGGGCATGTACCTGACAAGCATGTCTGAAATGTTTTCTGGTGCGTGACTGTGGAGAGATTTATAGACTAGTAATAGTATTTTAAAGTCTATTCTAGAGTTGACAGGTAACCAGTGTAGTGATTTTAAGGCTGGTGTGATGTGTGCCCTTCGTCTAGTCTTAGTGAGGACTCGTCCTGCAGCATTCTGTATCATTTGTAGCTTAGAGATTGCTTTCTTTGGTAGGCCTTATAGTAGAGCATTGCAGTAGTCCAGCCTGCTTGTGATGAAAGTATGCATTAGTCTTTCGGTGTCAGCCTGAGAGAGAAAGGGTTGCACCATGGCAATGTTCCTGTTAGGGCTAGCGGAGGAGGACCCAAAAGCAGACTCAAAAATGGCTTGGAGGTGAAGCCCGGAGGCGTGTTTATTTGGTATGGCCAGGCAGGATCAGGTCGGAGAGGCAAGCGGGGGTCAGGCAGGGACGTGGTAGTCAGACAGGCGTGGGTCGGGCAGGAGCGTGGTACTCAGGCAGGCGTGGGTCAGGCAGGAGCGTGGTACTCAGGCAGGCGTGGGTCAGGCAGGAGCGTGGTAGTCAGACAGGCGTGGGTCAGGCAGGTTCGTGGTCCTCAGGCAGGCGTGGGTCAGGCAGGTTAACTAGGATGAATGAAAACAAAGAACGGTGAGACAGGCTCGAGTAAGGAGTAGGGATTTAGCTGGAGTCGTGTTACCCACTGGGTTGGTCAACGATCTGGCACAGAGGGCTGTGTGGACCGGCTTCTTATCCTGCTGGCGATTGGTTGATCAGGACCAGGTGCGTTGAGGTGTGGAGGAGAGGCAATCAAGGTGACGCACGGCAGGTGTGGATCGGGGGCGTGTCTGGCTTGTGACCGCAGACGTGCCCGCAGTTCCCGCTGCAGGCTCTGGGAGGTGCTGGGGGAAACGGAGTCCGGCACTGGAGAGACAGGGTCAGGCTGGGGGACAGGCTGGGGACCAGCGTCAGAACCGGGGCTCGGGCCGGGGTCAGGGGGCTGAGGAGGTGGACGAGGCTGACGCGGCGGTGCCGTGACAGGACCCCCCCCTCTACGGGCGCCACCTGGCGACCGACCGGGCTGGCCAGGATGGTCACGGTGGAAATCCCGGATAAGAGAGGGGTCCAGGATGAACCTACGGGGCACCCAGCACCGCTCCTCGGGCCCATAGCCCTCCCAGTCCACAAGGTAGTGCAACCCCCGACCCCGCCGACGGGCCCCCAGGAGCTGTCGGACAGTCCAGGCCGGCTGGTCGTCGATGATCCGGACAGGTGGCGGGGTGTCGCCTGGCGGGCACAGAGGGCTGACAGGAGCAGGCTTAACACGGGAGACATGGAATGTGGGATGTATCCTCATGGACGGGGGCAGCTGCAGTCTGACAGCAGAAGGGTTAACCACACTGTCTATCTTGTAAGGACCAATGTCGCGGGGCGTGAGCTTACGTGACGAGGCCCGCAGGGGGATGTCCTTGGAGGAGAGCCAGACCGCCTGGCCGGGCTGGTAGACAGGGGCCGGGGTCCGATGGCGGTCTGCCTGGTGCTGGCTCCGACGGGTGGAACGAACAAGCGCAGCTCGGGCATCCCTCCACACCTTGTGGCAGCGGCGGAGATGGACCTGGACTGAGGGCACGGCGAGCTCCTCCTCCTGCTCAGGGAATAGAGGTGGTAGATAACCCAGGGAGCATTCAAATGGAGACAAGCCAGTGGAAGAGCTAGGAAGGGAGTTATGGGCATACTCCACCCAGGGGAGGTATCGGCTCCAGGTAGCGGGGTTACGACCAGTGACACAGCGCAGGGCGTTCCCCAGGTATTGGTTGGCTCGCTCGGCTTGCCCATTGGTCAGGGGATGGTAACCCGAGGACAGACTAACCGAAGCCCCAATGGCCCGACAAAACTCCCTCCACACCTGGGAAGTGAACTGTGGACCTCGGTCAGAAACGATGTCCGCAGGGATGCCATGGAGCCGGACCACGTGGGTCACCAGAAGGTCAACAGTCTCAGACGCAGAGGGGAGCTTGGGCAGAGGCACAAAATGGACGGACTTGGAAAAACGGTCCACAATAGTCAGTATGGTGGTGTTACCCTGGGAAGGGGGCAGTCCAGTCACGAAGTCCAGACCTATGTGGCTCCACGGGCGACCAGGGACCGGCAGGGGGCGCAGCAGACCGGAGGCGGGTTGGTGCGAGGCCTTGCTCCGTGCACACACCGTGCAGGCCCGGACGTACTCCCTGGTGTCCTGGGCCATGGAGGGCCACCAGAACCGTCTCCTGAGAAGGGCTAGAGTGCGGCTGGACCCCGGATGGCAGGCAAACTGGGAGGCATGAACCCACTGGAGGACCTGGGGACGGACATGGTCAGGGACAAACAGGCAGTTAACAGGGCCGTTACCTGGGTCAGGCTGGGTCCTCTGGGCCTCCTTCACCAATCCTTCGATCTCCCAAGTTACAGCGGCCACCACACATGAGGGAGGAAGGATGGTGTCTGGTTCGTCAGTGTCCTGGTTTGGGGGAGCATACTGGCGAGACAGGGCGTCAGGCTTGACATTGCGGGATCCTGGACGATAGGTGATGGTAAAATTGAAACGACCAAAAAACAGAGCCCACCTGGCTTGCCGCGGGTTCAGTCTCTTGGCATTCTCGATGTAGGTCAGATTCTTGTGGTCAGTCCACACAATGAAAGGCACCTCAGCTCCCTCCAACCAGTGCCTCCACTCCTCAAGGGCTAGCTGGACAGCAAGCAGTTCCTTATTGCCCACGTCGTAGTTACGCTCCGCGGGCTCCAGCCGGCGGGAGAAGAACGCACAGGGGTGGATTTTACCATCAGTGGGTGATCGCTGGGACAGCACTGCCCCCACTCCACTGTCCGACGCGTCGACCTCCACAATAAACTGGAGAGAGGGATCAGGCTGGGTGAGGACCGGAGCAGACGTGAAGAGCCTCTTCAGCTCATCGAAGGCCGCCCCCGCCTCGGGGGTCCACGAGAAGGGGACGTTCTTGGAGGTGAGCGCGGTCATGGGAGCGGCCACCCGGCTGTAGTTGCGGATGAAGCGCCTGTAGAAATTGGCAAATCCTAGGAACCTCTGGAGGTCCTTACGGTTCTTGGGGACAGGCCAGCTCACCACCGCCCTGATCTTCTCGGGGGTAGCCTGCACCTGGCCACTGCCGATGAGGAAGCCCAGGAACTGCACAGAGGTGACGTGGAATTCACACTTCTCAGCTTTCACAAACAGCTTATTCTCCAGAAGCCTCTGGAGAACCTGTCTGACATGTGCGATGTGTTCCTCATGGGAGCGAGAAAAAATTAGGATGTCGTCTAGATAGACAAAAACACAGCGGTGGAGGAAGTCCCGGAGGATTGTCATTTATCAGGGCCTGGAATACTGCAGGGGCGTTGGTAAGTCCAAATGGCATGACACGGTACTCGAAGTGTCCGAGCGGGGTGTTGAACGCTGTTTTCCATTCATCTCCCTCTCTGATACGGACCAGGTGATACGCGTTTCTAAGATCGAGTTTGGAGAATATGGTAGCTCCCTGGAGGGGTTCAAAGGCAGAGGCGAGGAGGGGCAGAGAGTACTTGTTCCTCACCGTTATGCTATTTAGGGCCCGGTAGTCGATGCAGGGTCACAAGGTGCCGTCCTTCTTGGCCACAAAAAAGAATCCAGCACCTACCGGAGAGGACGAGGGCTTGATGATGCCTGATGCCAGGGAGTCACAGATGTAGGTCTCCATAGCTTCCCGTTCAGGCCTGGACAGGTTGAACAAACGCCCAGATGGCAAGGGGGCTCCAGGGAGGAGTTCAATGGAGCAATCATAAGGGCGGTGGGGTGGCAGAGTAAGGGCCCGCTGCGTACTGAACACCTCCCCAATGTCATGGTACTCGGGAGGGACTATGGACAGGTCTGGGGGTCCAAATGGGGCGATGGCGCCCTCAGCAGGCGGCAGGGCCGACGTGAGACAGGTGTTATGGCAGTAGGGGCTCCAGCCACTCACCTTATTGGCGATCCAGTCAATGTGTGGGTTGTGACGTCTCAACCAGGGCTGACCCAGAACAATGGGGCTTAGAGACGAGGAGATGACTAGGAGGGACATGGACTCATGGTGGTTACCTGACAGAACCACATCAAGAGGCTCGGTGACATGGGAAACGTTGGCTAAGAGCCCGCCACTCAGGTCATGGACGTCAATGGGGGTGTCACGGGGTATGGTGGTGATGCCAGCTTGACGGACCAACTGAGAGTCGATAAAGCAGTCGTCGGCCCCGGAATCAACCAGAGCGGGTACAGTGAAGGACTGCCGATTAACAATAATAGTGGCCTCGAGGTGCATGCGCCCCAGGGCATCGGCGGAGGACATCACATTCAAACCGGCTCCGGCGGTCCTAGACTGCCTGGGAGGGGGTGTGGGAGACGAAGCACCGCTCACCAGTGATCCCACTTTCACTGGCGAGCGTGGGCTTTTGGCCGAACGGGGCAGGACACGCGGCTGTGTCCGGGCTGGCCGCAGTAAAAACAGAGGCGCTCATTTACCCTACGGGCGCGTTCCGCCTCGGTTAGGCGTGCTCCGCCTAGCTGCATGAGTTCGTCTGAGGCAGGGGATATCGAGGCCGGCTGAAAGGGGACCGTTTCATTGTTAGGACCCGGGGAAGTTTGAGGCGGTAGACTGGGAAAGCGCTGACTAGCGACCCGAACTGCGGGAGTAGGAGCGCAGAGATTCCTCTCTTTCCTGCGCTCTCGAAGGCGGTTGTCTATCTTGACAGCAAGGGAAATCAGGAGATCGAGAGAAGCCGGCTCATCTCTGAGTGCCAACTCGTCCTTAAGAGACTCAGACAGACCCGCTTGAAAGGCTGACTGTAGCGCCGCGTCATTCCATCCACTATCCGCTGCTAGTATTCTGAACTCGATAGAGTACTCGGCAACACTATGGCTTCCCTGCTGAATGCGCATAAGGCGAGAGGCGGAATCGTGGCCCAGGAGTGGATGGTCAAACACCTTTCTGAACTCGGAGCAGAACGCGCTGTAGGAATTCAGACAGGAAGCCTTGGCCCTCCATGTGGCCTCGAACCAGCCAAGCGGCTGGCCAGTGAGATGGCTGGACACAAACGCGATCTTCTCAGAATCCTGGGAGTACCTGCTGGGCTGGTGAGTAAAAATAAAATCACACTGCATGAGAAATGTGGAGCACTGCACTACGTCGCCGTCATAGGGCTTGGGGTTAGAGAGGTTTGGCTCCCGCCGGTGTAACACCCCTGGGGCATCACGTTCAGCGGCAGGGGCAAGGCCAGCAACGGGGTTGTCTTCCGGGGCCGGGAGAACGACTAACCGGCCCACCTGCTCACTGAGGGTTGCTAGGGTCTGGGCGATGGACTGCAGGTTGCGCTCTGTCTGGGCGGTCTGCTCAGAGAGTGTCTGCATCCCCGTACCAAGCCGTTCCACGACGGCTCGGGTCTCACGGAGAGCATTCGCATGTTGTCCAACGACGAGGCCCTGGCTGGTGATGGCTTGGCGAAGGGAGTCCGCTGGGTCCATTTGTGGCCAGATCGTTCTGTTAGGGCTAGCGGAAGAGGACCCAAAAGCAGACTCAAAAATGGCTTGGAGGTGAAGCCCGGAGGCGTGTTTATTTGGTATGGCCAGGCAGGATCAGGTCGGAGAGGCAAGCGGGGGTCAGGCAGGGACGTGGTAGTCAGACAGGCGTGGGTCGGGCAGGAGCGTGGTACTCAGACAGGCGTGGGTCAGGCAGGAGCGTGGTACTCAGGCAGGCGTGGGTCAGGCAGGAGCGTGGTACTCAGGCAGGCGTGGGTCAGGCAGGAGCGTGGTAGTCAGACAGGCGTGGGTCAGGCAGGTTCGTGGTCCTCAGGCAGGCGTGGGTCAGGCAGGTTAACTAGGATGAATGAAAACAAAGAACGGTGAGACAGGCTCGAGTAAGGAGTAGGGATTTAGCTGGAGTCGTGTTACCCACTGGGTTGGTCAACGATCTGGCACAGAGGGCTGTGTGGACCGGCTTCTTATCCTGCTGGCGATTGGTTGATCAGGACCAGGTGCGTTGAGGTGTGGAGGAGAGGCAATCAAGGTGACGCACGGCAGGTGTGGATCGGGGGCGTGTCTGGCTTGTGACCGCAGACGTGCCCGCAGTTCCCGCTGCAGGCTCTGGGAGGTGCTGGGGGAAACGGAGTCCGGCACTGGAGAGACAGGGTCAGGCTGGGGGACAGGCTGGGGACCAGCGTCAGAACCGGGGCTCGGGCCGGGGTCAGGGGCCTGAGGAGGTGGACGAGGCTGACGCGGCGGTGCCGTGACAGTTCCTTAAGTGGTAAAAAGATGTCTTTGTAATATTCATGATCTGGTTTTCGAAATTAAGATCTGAGTCAAGTATGACACCTGGGTTTTTAGCCTGGCATTTGGTGTAAATTTTCAGAGTTTTTAAATGTGCAGATAGTTTCTCTCTTTCAGCTTTTTCTCCAATGATCAGTACTTCTGTTTTGTCCTGGTTTAGTTCGAGGAAATTATGTGACATCCATACATTTATATCCGTAATACACTTGACAAGGCAGTCAATCAAGCTGTAGTTACTGGGTGTTACAGAAATATAGAGTTGGGTATCATCTGCGTAGCTATGGTAGCTAATGTTGTGCCTCCTGATGACACTGCCAAGGGGCACCATGTACAGGCTGAAGAGTAGAGGTCCTAGGATCGATTCTTGGGGCACCCCACAGGTCATAGGGATCTTTCCGGAGCTATGGTCACCGAGGGCAACAAAGAAATCACGACCGGTTAGATAGGTCCTAAGCCAATTAAGGACTGGACCGGAGAGGCCAACCCACTTCTCCAGTCTTTTGATGAGGATTGCATAATCTATAGTATCAAAGGCTGCAAAAGGTCCAGGAGGATGAGAACAGAGAGCTCTTTGGAGTCAGCATTAATTCTGAGGTCATTTACAACTTTGACTAATGCCGTCTCTGTGCTATGATGGGCGCGAAAGCCGGACTGGAAAAGGTCAAGCGTAGAACTTGTAGCTAGGAAATCATTAATCTGTTTGAAAATCATTAATCTGTTTGAAAACAATAGTTTCCAGAATTTTACTCAAAAAGGGAAGGTTGGAGATTGGTCTAAAATTGCTAAGAACTGAAGTGTCTAAGTTGTTTTTCTTCAGCAGGCTTGTGGAGGATTTGAGTTTGGATACTACTTTTCTCAACATTTCTGTGTCCACCAGTGTAAACAAGCTCATATGTCCATTACATGGAGGAAGAGGATCTGTGAACAGGATGCATGGCCTTTCCTGGGTGACTTTCCTCCTAATATTCATAATCTTATCTCTGAAGTAAGCTGCAAATTCCTCACATTTGGAGGTAGAGAGCAGGTTATCTGGTGTTTTTACGGCAGGGTTTATTAGGCTATCAATTGTTGAGAAGAGCACTCTTGAATTATTGCGGTTGATAGATATGAATTTTGAGAAGTGGTCTTTCCTTGCATTTCTTATTGCTTTATCAAAGGCAGCGAGATGTTCTTTGAGAATATCATGGTGGACCTGTAGCTTGGTCTTTCTCCATATACGCTCAGATCTTCTGCAGGTTCTCTTTAGTTGAATTGTTTCCTCATTTCGCCATGGAGCTTTATGATTGGCTGTGATCTTTTTCAGTTTAATAGGTGCTACAGAATCCAAGGCTGCCCCTACTCTGGTGTTAAAGGCGGATGCTAAGTCTTCAATAGTGCCTGACGGCCCCACTTCTGGAGTTGATAAATTGTTTGTGATCATTATTTCTCTAAAACTATCGGATACTGCGGAGGTAAGATAATGTTTCTTGATAAAGCGCTAGTACTACTTTTGACTTTAGGAACCAATGCAGTGAAGAAGATACAGAAATGGTCAGAGAGAGCGAGGTCACTAATAGAGACGACAGTGATAGTCAGGCCCTTAGTAATCACTAGATCAAGGGTGTCATAATTTGTATGGATGATGGACTGTTAAGGCTAGTTAGCTACGGGGCTCAAATGCACGACACAGGAGGCAGGAAGCTCTTTGCCCAGCAGTGCGTTTATTGCTGGAGCTGGGAGGGAAGGTAGTGCCCGGATGGCTCAGTTTGGGAGCCTGGCAGGCTGGAGGTTGAGGCCGGTTGGAGCAGCTGCAGTGGGTGGCGGGCAGAGTGATGGGCAGGCAAGCCGGATCACAGCATACCTGGTCGTTCTGTAGGGAACACGGAGAGACAAGTAAGCCTTGAGGTGCGGTGGTCCAGAGAGCACACAAACACATATATAAGCAGAAATACTTTGTTTAACAACTACGATACTTGCCAGGCGTTTCTTAGGGAAGATCTGGCGATGAATGGCTGGAGAAACCGGCATCTTGTAGGTAGAGGGGGTTCATGAGAAGGTGGCAGCAGGTGTGCAGTGATCAGGCCATAAGCTCATTCGCCCATCAGCTCAACTCATTTCAGCTGTCGTTGGAGCGCCCTCAGTGCCCGTGCCGAGCTGCAGGGGGCGTGTGAGGTAGGCACAGAGGTGGAGGGTTGTGGAGAGGCGGAGGAGGGGGGCGTGTGTGGAGGTGAAACCGTAACAATGGACAGGAGTTCTGAATATTCGGTAGAGAAGGCAGGGCATTGTTTAGGAGGCCTATACACGGTTACTGCCAGAACTGGGGGCTAGCATTTTAAGAACATAGCGTGGTATTCAAAAGAGGTAAAATCATCAAAGGAGATGATCCTCCTGTCACAACCCATGCCTCTAACCCTGCCTCTCTGCCTGCCCCTAACCCTATCGCCGAGAACGAGTCCCCTGGCACCTCCCAGAGGGCGCAGAGGGAACTGCGGGCTCGTCGGCGTGAGCAGCTGCCGGTCATTCCGGTGATTGCACCCCATCCTGGCCAGCCACCACCTGCAGCCCATCAGCCCAGGAGGTTAAGAAGCCACTCCACACAGCATGCGGCGCCAGATCGTTGAATTCCCATGTGGTAACCTCACGGCTCTAGCTCCCTTTACCTTGCCTGTTTTTGACCTTGCTACTGTAACCACCGTTTTTGTCCCCTGAGCTTTTTATTTACCTGTCTTGTTTTTGGTTTACCCTTCCAGGACTCCCGCCATTGCCTGAACCCAGCCTGCCTGACTACCCTGCCCGTCTACCAAACCCAGCCTGTCCGACTACCCTGCCTGTGTAACAAACCCAGCCTGCCTGACTACCCTGCCCGTGTACCGTACCCTGCCTGGATTATTGACTATTCTCTGCCCAACCCTGGACTGTACCTTGAACCAATTAAACGTGCCATCTTGGCTTCTCCCCCTTATCCTGCCGTCGTGTCTGCTCTTGGGTTCACCTCCTGACCCCTTAACACCTGCAGCTGAGGGCATCTGTATATAACATAGGTATTTAAGGAGCACTGTATCGTATTGATAGCAGTAGCCAGTGCACTGTGGCATCTTGTAAAACTGAAGTTACTATGTGTAGGAGTACTGTACATGATAGCAGTAGCCAGTGCACTGTGACATATTGTAGCCTACCTTTTAGCCATATTATCATCATATTGCTCAAATGTAACATGCTCTATCAAGTTAATAGCCAAGTTGAAATGAAATAAGACCTATTAGGGGACTGAGGGTATGCAGTGTATGCTGCCCGTGACAGAAATCATCAGCATTAGCCTACTATGTTCCCTGTACGCTCCAGATAGCCCACTTCACCATCTATGTTCAAGGGAGCCAAAGCGTAAAACTACGCTCTCTACTGGTTGGGTTCACACAACCGCCCCATCTTTTGCATTGGGAGAAAAACTTGAAATAATTATAAATCGATATCAATGGATTGACAAAGCCATAAACTAGGCTACTAACAATATCAAATTCCGCCGCAATAATGTGCGGTTTCTCAAAGGTACTTTTTATTTCTTTAATTTAGGTCTACGTTGTAGTTATTTTACAGAGAGAACTACAACGATCCCTCTATTGTATTTTAGATTGCTATTCTTGCACTTTGCCTTCAGCACTAGATTATGCTCTTAGTCACTTGTTTCAGAAAGTAGATGCACTTGTGAGTTCTGGCAAGTAGCCTAGTAGCCTACATTGGCTTTTCCTACGTTAAATGCAATTATTGTTAGTTGCTTTGGATAAACGCGTCTGCTAAATTACTGTAATACAATGAGATCTAGGCTACGGATCCGGGCATCTGTCGCGTTTTGAGAACTTCACTGGAGAGTGCAGCTGATCAGAGCACTATGTTGGTGTGCTTCGTAAACATGATTCAATTGCTCTTGAATTATCTGTATGCCGAGATGAATCCAGTGATGTCCACCTCTTGAAATTTGGTCGAATTTACTGACCGCTAGATCAGTGAAACCCGGGGCTGCCAAGTCTCAGACACGCATTGCAGCCTATTCTCACGCTCACTCGCCACGCTTCACAATTCTCACTCGGAGAAATGACAAACCTCAAAATAGCCTACTACCAATTCAATGGCTATGGGACTCTTTTTTTTATTATTACTTGAACGAACGCTAATCTCGCCTCTCGGTCGTCCTTCGCGCTCAAAGAACGCTCCCCAAATCTACCTATCGGGGAGGAGAGAGGGAGCCGTCCCGGTGGGGGGAGAGGGGGGTTGGTGCTTGTGACTACACTTAGTGAACGCTTTGCTTAGCAACCACTCGCAGCAACCTCGCCTTTTTAATAATTACACCCGTGTTTACCTAATGTAGATATCCTATTTCATAAATGCACTCATCAGTCCGACTCCAACACTTCCACACCCCTATCAAGACCACTAGAGGGCGCCTCGCCACGTTACATCTCCCATTGCTTTTATGATGTCATAGTAGACGTTGCTGACGCAGACACTTAAACAGTCAGTGATCCATTCCACCTCATCAGAGTAGCTAGTGACTTCTGGATTTGACACACTGACTTAGAGAAAACAAGTAAGTCCATAATGGGGATAAACTTTAGAGTAAGAATTTTCTACAATTATTCTGTATTCATTCTTTGACAAAAACACCCCCAATTGAAGACAGAATAGAGTACATATTGCTCTCTGAGCTTTGTTTAACCAAGTTGTCATATAAATGATGTGTTGATACTGGTTGATTAGAGGACTAGCAGTGATGGCTCTGGGTAATATGAGATCCTGGGTGAACCTCCTCTTCATCAGTGATCTGGTGAATAACCAGTTGCTTTATAGGACTTCAGTCAGACTGGGGCAGATAAATATAATAATAATAATAATAATACTTGATTCTTTTGGTTTCTGTTTGGTAAAGTGTTATCCAGCTAGGCCTACCGTGCTGTGTTTGAAAGTCCTGTATATCTAAATATAGGCCTAATGTGCTGCTAGGTATAGGTCTATTGTGCTGTATTGTAAAGTACTTGTATACAGTAGCTACAGTAGGTATATGACTACTGTTGTATGTTGTAAAGTGCTGTACAGCTAGGTATAGACCTACTGTCCTGTGTTGTAAAGAGCTGTATAGCTACAGTATGCTCGCTGTGATATGAAGTGGTATCAATCAATCAATCAATCAAAGCTGTATTTGTATAGCGCATTTCATACCCAGAGGCAACACAATGCGCTTTACAGAGAACAAGGGAGGTGGGGATACTATACATCCCATCCCTACATATTCCAGAGGGAAGCAAAAAGTGAGCTGTACAAATTCTTCCCTGACCCCTCTCAACAAGGAAATCGAGCAAGCTCCTGGAGTATGTTTGTCTACCGGCTAAGAACATTTATAAAGCAATAAATTACATTAAATTACATTTTCAGAGTAAGAGAGGCTAAAAACATAATAGGAGAGACATGGCAAACACTGGTGTATGTCTGTGTGTGCATGAATGTGCCTGGGCCCAGATAGAGGCAGGGGTTGGGGTAGAGAGGGGGTAGGAAAAGGATACGGACCCGGGTTAGGGTGAGGGGAAGGGGGACTGGGCCCAGGTCCAGGCCTAAGCCGGATGTGGACTGATGTGTGTACGTGTGTGTGTGTGTGTTAACTAAATACTACGACATCCACAGCTGACACGGGGGTATCTATCGGACTCAGGGTGGTGTGCGGGTGACAGTGGGGCATCCACTGGACCTGGTTAGAAGGTAGGAGGGAGAGAGAGAGGCACTAGGGGAGACAGAAAACGGTTAGTAGCATGCTGAGCCTTTGAAGCAACACAGATATCAGAACAGAACAAGCCTGTTTCAGGGCAACCAGCTTCTGTACACAACTTGATATACATAGAGTGCATAGCAGGATATACACCAATGTATACAGAGGATTCACAGGTAGGTTTGAGGCTGCCTTTCTGTGTCTCAAGGTCCTGGCTAGTGATTGTAGGTTAGGCCAAAAAGGTACGTCTTGAGATCTTGCTTGAAGACATCCGTTGTTTCGACCCTTCTTAGGCACTCCGGCAGGGTGTTCCAGAGGTTGGGGGCATAATAACTAAAAGCTGCCTCTCCGTCTTTCTTGGTCCTGGCTTTTGGGACAGTTACGAGTTCAGTACCTGAGGATCTGAGTGGTCTGTTGGGCATGTACCTGACAAGCATGTCTGAAATGTTTTCTGGTGCGTGACTGTGGAGAGATTTATAGACTAGTAATAGTATTTTAAAGTCTATTCTAGAGTTGACAGGTAACCAGTGTAGTGATTTTAAGGCTGGTGTGATGTGTGCCCTTCGTCTAGTCTTAGTGAGGACTCGTCCTGCAGCATTCTGTATCATTTGTAGCTTAGAGATTGCTTTCTTTGGTAGGCCTTATAGTAGAGCATTGCAGTAGTCCAGCCTGCTTGTGATGAAAGTATGCATTAGTCTTTCGGTGTCAGCCTGAGAGAGAAAGGGTTGCACCATGGCAATGTTCCTGTTAGGGCTAGCGGAGGAGGACCCAAAAGCAGACTCAAAAATGGCTTGGAGGTGAAGCCCGGAGGCGTGTTTATTTGGTATGGCCAGGCAGGATCAGGTCGGAGAGGCAAGCGGGGGTCAGGCAGGGACGTGGTAGTCAGACAGGTGTGGGTCGGGCAGGAGCGTGGTACTCAGACAGGCGTGGGTCAGGCAGGAGCGTGGTACTCAGGCAGGCGTGGGTCAGGCAGGAGCGTGGTACTCAGGCAGGCGTGGGTCAGGCAGGAGCGTGGTAGTCAGACAGGCGTGGGTCAGGCAGGTTCGTGGTCCTCAGGCAGGCGTGGGTCAGGCAGGTTAACTAGGATGAATGAAAACAAAGAACGGTGAGACAGGCTCGAGTAAGGAGTAGGGATTTAGCTGGAGTCGTGTTACCCACTGGGTTGGTCAACGATCTGGCACAGAGGGCTGTGTGGACCGGCTTCTTATCCTGCTGGCGATTGGTTGATCAGGACCAGGTGCGTTGAGGTGTGGAGGAGAGGCAATCAAGGTGACGCACGGCAGGTGTGGATCGGGGGCGTGTCTGGCTTGTGACCGCAGACGTGCCCGCAGTTCCCGCTGCAGGCTCTGGGAGGTGCTGGGGGAAACGGAGTCCGGCACTGGAGAGACAGGGTCAGGCTGGGGGACAGGCTGGGGACCAGCGTCAGAACCGGGGCTCGGGCCGGGGTCAGGGGGCTGAGGAGGTGGACGAGGCTGACGCGGCGGTGCCGTGACAGGACCCCCCCCTCTACGGGCGCCACCTGGCGACCGACCGGGCTGGCCAGGATGGTCACGGTGGAAATCCCGGATAAGAGAGGGGTCCAGGATGAACCTACGGGGCACCCAGCACCGCTCCTCGGGCCCATAGCCCTCCCAGTCCACAAGGTAGTGCAACCCCCGACCCCGCCGACGGGCCCCCAGGAGCTGTCGGACAGTCCAGGCCGGCTGGTCGTCGATGATCCGGACAGGTGGCGGGGTGTCGCCTGGCGGGCACAGAGGGCTGACAGGAGCAGGCTTAACACGGGAGACATGGAATGTGGGATGTATCCTCATGGACGGGGGCAGCTGCAGTCTGACAGCAGAAGGGTTAACCACACTGTCTATCTTGTAAGGACCAATGTCGCGGGGCGTGAGCTTACGTGACGAGGCCCGCAGGGGGATGTCCTTGGAGGAGAGCCAGACCGCCTGGCCGGGCTGGTAGACAGGGGCCGGGGTCCGATGGCGGTCTGCCTGGTGCTGGCTCCGACGGGTGGAACGAACAAGCGCAGCTCGGGCATCCCTCCACACCTTGTGGCAGCGGCGGAGATGGACCTGGACTGAGGGCACGGCGAGCTCCTCCTCCTGCTCAGGGAATAGAGGTGGTAGATAACCCAGGGAGCATTCAAATGGAGACAAGCCAGTGGAAGAGCTAGGAAGGGAGTTATGGGCATACTCCACCCAGGGGAGGTATCGGCTCCAGGTAGCGGGGTTACGACCAGTGACACAGCGCAGGGCGTTCCCCAGGTATTGGTTGGCTCGCTCGGCTTGCCCATTGGTCTGGGGATGGTAACCCGAGGACAGACTAACCGAAGCCCCAATGGCCCGACAAAACTCCCTCCACACCTGGGAAGTGAACTGTGGACCTCGGTCAGAAACGATGTCCGCAGGGATGCCATGGAGCCGGACCACGTGGGTCACCAGAAGGTCAACAGTCTCAGACGCAGAGGGGAGCTTGGGCAGAGGCACAAAATGGACGGACTTGGAAAAACGGTCCACAATAGTCAGTATGGTGGTGTTACCCTGGGAAGGGGGCAGTCCAGTCACGAAGTCCAGACCTATGTGGCTCCACGGGCGACCAGGGACCGGCAGGGGGCGCAGCAGACCGGAGGCGGGTTGGTGCGAGGCCTTGCTCCGTGCACACACCGTGCAGGCCCGGACGTACTCCCTGGTGTCCTGGGCCATGGAGGGCCACCAGAACCGTCTCCTGAGAAGGGCTAGAGTGCGGCTGGACCCCGGATGGCAGGCAAACTGGGAGGCATGAACCCACTGGAGGACCTGGGGACGGACATGGTCAGGGACAAACAGGCAGTTAACAGGGCCGTTACCTGGGTCAGGCTGGGTCCTCTGGGCCTCCTTCACCAATCCTTCGATCTCCCAAGTTACAGCGGCCACCACACATGAGGGAGGAAGGATGGTGTCTGGTTCGTCAGTGTCCTGGTTTGGGGGAGCATACTGGCGAGACAGGGCGTCAGGCTTGACATTGCGGGATCCTGGACGATAGGTGATGGTAAAATTGAAACGACCAAAAAACAGAGCCCACCTGGCTTGCCGCGGGTTCAGTCTCTTGGCATTCTCGATGTAGGTCAGATTCTTGTGGTCAGTCCACACAATGAAAGGCACCTCAGCTCCCTCCAACCAGTGCCTCCACTCCTCAAGGGCTAGCTGGACAGCAAGCAGTTCCTTATTGCCCACGTCGTAGTTACGCTCCGCGGGCTCCAGCCGGCGGGAGAAGAACGCACAGGGGTGGATTTTACCATCAGTGGGTGATCGCTGGGACAGCACTGCCCCCACTCCACTGTCCGACGCGTCGACCTCCACAATAAACTGGAGAGAGGGATCAGGCTGGGTGAGGACCGGAGCAGACGTGAAGAGCCTCTTCAGCTCATCGAAGGCCGCCCCCGCCTCGGGGGTCCACGAGAAGGGGACGTTCTTGGAGGTGAGCGCGGTCATGGGAGCGGCCACCCGGCTGTAGTTGCGGATGAAGCGCCTGTAGAAATTGGCAAATCCTAGGAACCTCTGGAGGTCCTTACGGTTCTTGGGGACAGGCCAGCTCACCACCGCCCTGATCTTCTCGGGGGTAGCCTGCACCTGGCCACTGCCGATGAGGAAGCCCAGGAACTGCACAGAGGTGACGTGGAATTCACACTTCTCAGCTTTCACAAACAGCTTATTCTCCAGAAGCCTCTGGAGAACCTGTCTGACATGTGCGATGTGTTCCTCATGGGAGCGAGAAAAAATTAGGATGTCGTCTAGATAGACAAAAACACAGCGGTGGAGGAAGTCCCGGAGGATTGTCATTTATCAGGGCCTGGAATACTGCAGGGGCGTTGGTAAGTCCAAATGGCATGACACGGTACTCGAAGTGTCCGAGCGGGGTGTTGAACGCTGTTTTCCATTCATCTCCCTCTCTGATACGGACCAGGTGATACGCGTTTCTAAGATCGAGTTTGGAGAATATGGTAGCTCCCTGGAGGGGTTCAAAGGCAGAGGCGAGGAGGGGCAGAGAGTACTTGTTCCTCACCGTTATGCTATTTAGGGCCCGGTAGTCGATGCAGGGTCACAAGGTGCCGTCCTTCTTGGCCACAAAAAAGAATCCAGCACCTACCGGAGAGGACGAGGGCTTGATGATGCCTGATGCCAGGGAGTCACAGATGTAGGTCTCCATAGCTTCCCGTTCAGGCCTGGACAGGTTGAACAAACGCCCAGATGGCAAGGGGGCTCCAGGGAGGAGTTCAATGGAGCAATCATAAGGGCGGTGGGGTGGCAGAGTAAGGGCCCGCTGCGTACTGAACACCTCCCCAATGTCATGGTACTCGGGAGGGACTATGGACAGGTCTGGGGGTCCAAATGGGGCGATGGCGCCCTCAGCAGGCGGCAGGGCCGACGTGAGACAGGTGTTATGGCAGTAGGGGCTCCAGCCACTCACCTTATTGGCGATCCAGTCAATGTGTGGGTTGTGACGTCTCAACCAGGGCTGACCCAGAACAATGGGGCTTAGAGACGAGGAGATGACTAGGAGGGACATGGACTCATGGTGGTTACCTGACAGAACCACATCAAGAGGCTCGGTGACATGGGAAACGTTGGCTAAGAGCCCGCCACTCAGGTCATGGACGTCAATGGGGGTGTCACGGGGTATGGTGGTGATGCCAGCTTGACGGACCAACTGAGAGTCGATAAAGCAGTCGTCGGCCCCGGAATCAACCAGAGCGGGTACAGTGAAGGACTGCCGATTAACAATAATAGTGGCCTCGAGGTGCATGCGCCCCAGGGCATCGGCGGAGGACATCACATTCAAACCGGCTCCGGCGGTCCTAGACTGCCTGGGAGGGGGTGTGGGAGACGAAGCACCGCTCACCAGTGATCCCACTTTCACTGGCGAGCGTGGGCTTTTGGCCGAACGGGGCAGGACACGCGGCTGTGTCCGGGCTGGCCGCAGTAAAAACAGAGGCGCTCATTTACCCTACGGGCGCGTTCCGCCTCGGTTAGGCGTGCTCCGCCTAGCTGCATGAGTTCGTCTGAGGCAGGGGATATCGAGGCCGGCTGAAAGGGGACCGTTTCATTGTTAGGACCCGGGGAAGTTTGAGGCGGTAGACTGGGAAAGCGCTGACTAGCGACCCGAACTGCGGGAGTAGGAGCGCAGAGATTCCTCTCTTTCCTGCGCTCTCGAAGGCGGTTGTCTATCTTGACAGCAAGGGAAATCAGGAGATCGAGAGAAGCCGGCTCATCTCTGAGTGCCAACTCGTCCTTAAGAGACTCAGACAGACCCGCTTGAAAGGCTGACTGTAGCGCCGCGTCATTCCATCCACTATCCGCTGCTAGTATTCTGAACTCGATAGAGTACTCGGCAACACTATGGCTTCCCTGCTGAATGCGCATAAGGCGAGAGGCGGAATCGTGGCCCAGGAGTGGATGGTCAAACACCTTTCTGAACTCGGAGCAGAACGCGCTGTAGGAATTCAGACAGGAAGCCTTGGCCCTCCATGTGGCCTCGAACCAGCCAAGCGGCTGGCCAGTGAGATGGCTGGACACAAACGCGATCTTCTCAGAATCCTGGGAGTACCTGCTGGGCTGGTGAGTAAAAATAAAATCACACTGCATGAGAAATGTGGAGCACTGCACTACGTCGCCGTCATAGGGCTTGGGGTTAGAGAGGTTTGGCTCCCGCCGGTGTAACACCCCTGGGGCATCACGTTCAGCGGCAGGGGCAAGGCCAGCAACGGGGTTGTCTTCCGGGGCCGGGAGAACGACTAACCGGCCCACCTGCTCACTGAGGGTTGCTAGGGTCTGGGCGATGGACTGCAGGTTGCGCTCTGTCTGGGCGGTCTGCTCAGAGAGTGTCTGCATCCCCGTACCAAGCCGTTCCACGACGGCTCGGGTCTCACGGAGAGCATTCGCATGTTGTCCAACGACGAGGCCCTGGCTGGTGATGGCTTGGCGAAGGGAGTCCGCTGGGTCCATTTGTGGCCAGATCGTTCTGTTAGGGCTAGCGGAAGAGGACCCAAAAGCAGACTCAAAAATGGCTTGGAGGTGAAGCCCGGAGGCGTGTTTATTTGGTATGGCCAGGCAGGATCAGGTCGGAGAGGCAAGCGGGGGTCAGGCAGGGACGTGGTAGTCAGACAGGCGTGGGTCGGGCAGGAGCGTGGTACTCAGACAGGCGTGGGTCAGGCAGGAGCGTGGTACTCAGGCAGGCGTGGGTCAGGCAGGAGCGTGGTACTCAGGCAGGCGTGGGTCAGGCAGGAGCGTGGTAGTCAGACAGGCGTGGGTCAGGCAGGTTCGTGGTCCTCAGGCAGGCGTGGGTCAGGCAGGTTAACTAGGATGAATGAAAACAAAGAACGGTGAGACAGGCTCGAGTAAGGAGTAGGGATTTAGCTGGAGTCGTGTTACCCACTGGGTTGGTCAACGATCTGGCACAGAGGGCTGTGTGGACCGGCTTCTTATCCTGCTGGCGATTGGTTGATCAGGACCAGGTGCGTTGAGGTGTGGAGGAGAGGCAATCAAGGTGACGCACGGCAGGTGTGGATCGGGGGCGTGTCTGGCTTGTGACCGCAGACGTGCCCGCAGTTCCCGCTGCAGGCTCTGGGAGGTGCTGGGGGAAACGGAGTCCGGCACTGGAGAGACAGGGTCAGGCTGGGGGACAGGCTGGGGACCAGCGTCAGAACCGGGGCTCGGGCCGGGGTCAGGGGCCTGAGGAGGTGGACGAGGCTGACGCGGCGGTGCCGTGACAGTTCCTTAAGTGGTAAAAAGATGTCTTTGTAATATTCATGATCTGGTTTTCGAAATTAAGATCTGAGTCAAGTATGACACCTGGGTTTTTAGCCTGGCATTTGGTGTAAATTTTCAGAGTTTTTAAATGTGCAGATAGTTTCTCTCTTTCAGCTTTTTCTCCAATGATCAGTACTTCTGTTTTGTCCTGGTTTAGTTCGAGGAAATTATGTGACATCCATACATTTATATCCGTAATACACTTGACAAGGCAGTCAATCAAGCTGTAGTTACTGGGTGTTACAGAAATATAGAGTTGGGTATCATCTGCGTAGCTATGGTAGCTAATGTTGTGCCTCCTGATGACACTGCCAAGGGGCACCATGTACAGGCTGAAGAGTAGAGGTCCTAGGATCGATTCTTGGGGCACCCCACAGGTCATAGGGATCTTTCCGGAGCTATGGTCACCGAGGGCAACAAAGAAATCACGACCGGTTAGATAGGTCCTAAGCCAATTAAGGACTGGACCGGAGAGGCCAACCCACTTCTCCAGTCTTTTGATGAGGATTGCATAATCTATAGTATCAAAGGCTGCAAAAGGTCCAGGAGGATGAGAACAGAGAGCTCTTTGGAGTCAGCATTAATTCTGAGGTCATTTACAACTTTGACTAATGCCGTCTCTGTGCTATGATGGGCGCGAAAGCCGGACTGGAAAAGGTCAAGCGTAGAACTTGTAGCTAGGAAATCATTAATCTGTTTGAAAATCATTAATCTGTTTGAAAACAATAGTTTCCAGAATTTTACTCAAAAAGGGAAGGTTGGAGATTGGTCTAAAATTGCTAAGAACTGAAGTGTCTAAGTTGTTTTTCTTCAGCAGGCTTGTGGAGGATTTGAGTTTGGATACTACTTTTCTCAACATTTCTGTGTCCACCAGTGTAAACAAGCTCATATGTCCATTACATGGAGGAAGAGGATCTGTGAACAGGATGCATGGCCTTTCCTGGGTGACTTTCCTCCTAATATTCATAATCTTATCTCTGAAGTAAGCTGCAAATTCCTCACATTTGGAGGTAGAGAGCAGGTTATCTGGTGTTTTTACGGCAGGGTTTATTAGGCTATCAATTGTTGAGAAGAGCACTCTTGAATTATTGCGGTTGATAGATATGAATTTTGAGAAGTGGTCTTTCCTTGCATTTCTTATTGCTTTATCAAAGGCAGCGAGATGTTCTTTGAGAATATCATGGTGGACCTGTAGCTTGGTCTTTCTCCATATACGCTCAGATCTTCTGCAGGTTCTCTTTAGTTGAATTGTTTCCTCATTTCGCCATGGAGCTTTATGATTGGCTGTGATCTTTTTCAGTTTAATAGGTGCTACAGAATCCAAGGCTGCCCCTACTCTGGTGTTAAAGGCGGATGCTAAGTCTTCAATAGTGCCTGACGGCCCCACTTCTGGAGTTGATAAATTGTTTGTGATCATTATTTCTCTAAAACTATCGGATACTGCGGAGGTAAGATAATGTTTCTTGATAAAGCGCTAGTACTACTTTTGACTTTAGGAACCAATGCAGTGAAGAAGATACAGAAATGGTCAGAGAGAGCGAGGTCACTAATAGAGACGACAGTGATAGTCAGGCCCTTAGTAATCACTAGATCAAGGGTGTCATAATTTGTATGGATGATGGACTGTTAAGGCTAGTTAGCTACGGGGCTCAAATGCACGACACAGGAGGCAGGAAGCTCTTTGCCCAGCAGTGCGTTTATTGCTGGAGCTGGGAGGGAAGGTAGTGCCCGGATGGCTCAGTTTGGGAGCCTGGCAGGCTGGAGGTTGAGGCCGGTTGGAGCAGCTGCAGTGGGTGGCGGGCAGAGTGATGGGCAGGCAAGCCGGATCACAGCATACCTGGTCGTTCTGTAGGGAACACGGAGAGACAAGTAAGCCTTGAGGTGCGGTGGTCCAGAGAGCACACAAACACATATATAAGCAGAAATACTTTGTTTAACAACTACGATACTTGCCAGGCGTTTCTTAGGGAAGATCTGGCGATGAATGGCTGGAGAAACCGGCATCTTGTAGGTAGAGGGGGTTCATGAGAAGGTGGCAGCAGGTGTGCAGTGATCAGGCCATAAGCTCATTCGCCCATCAGCTCAACTCATTTCAGCTGTCGTTGGAGCGCCCTCAGTGCCCGTGCCGAGCTGCAGGGGGCGTGTGAGGTAGGCACAGAGGTGGAGGGTTGTGGAGAGGCGGAGGAGGGGGGCGTGTGTGGAGGTGAAACCGTAACAATGGACAGGAGTTCTGAATATTCGGTAGAGAAGGCAGGGCATTGTTTAGGAGGCCTATACACGGTTACTGCCAGAACTGGGGGCTAGCATTTTAAGAACATAGCGTGGTATTCAAAAGAGGTAAAATCATCAAAGGAGATGATCCTCCTGTCACAACCCATGCCTCTAACCCTGCCTCTCTGCCTGCCCCTAACCCTATCGCCGAGAACGAGTCCCCTGGCACCTCCCAGAGGGCGCAGAGGGAACTGCGGGCTCGTCGGCGTGAGCAGCTGCCGGTCATTCCGGTGATTGCACCCCATCCTGGCCAGCCACCACCTGCAGCCCATCAGCCCAGGAGGTTAAGAAGCCACTCCACACAGCATGCGGCGCCAGATCGTTGAATTCCCATGTGGTAACCTCACGGCTCTAGCTCCCTTTACCTTGCCTGTTTTTGACCTTGCTACTGTAACCACCGTTTTTGTCCCCTGAGCTTTTTATTTACCTGTCTTGTTTTTGGTTTACCCTTCCAGGACTCCCGCCATTGCCTGAACCCAGCCTGCCTGACTACCCTGCCCGTCTACCAAACCCAGCCTGTCCGACTACCCTGCCTGTGTAACAAACCCAGCCTGCCTGACTACCCTGCCCGTGTACCGTACCCTGCCTGGATTATTGACTATTCTCTGCCCAACCCTGGACTGTACCTTGAACCAATTAAACGTGCCATCTTGGCTTCTCCCCCTTATCCTGCCGTCGTGTCTGCTCTTGGGTTCACCTCCTGACCCCTTAACACCTGCAGCTGAGGGCATCTGTATATAACATAGGTATTTAAGGAGCACTGTATCGTATTGATAGCAGTAGCCAGTGCACTGTGGCATCTTGTAAAACTGAAGTTACTATGTGTAGGAGTACTGTACATGATAGCAGTAGCCAGTGCACTGTGACATATTGTAGCCTACCTTTTAGCCATATTATCATCATATTGCTCAAATGTAACATGCTCTATCAAGTTAATAGCCAAGTTGAAATGAAATAAGACCTATTAGGGGACTGAGGGTATGCAGTGTATGCTGCCCGTGACAGAAATCATCAGCATTAGCCTACTATGTTCCCTGTACGCTCCAGATAGCCCACTTCACCATCTATGTTCAAGGGAGCCAAAGCGTAAAACTACGCTCTCTACTGGTTGGGTTCACACAACCGCCCCATCTTTTGCATTGGGAGAAAAACTTGAAATAATTATAAATCGATATCAATGGATTGACAAAGCCATAAACTAGGCTACTAACAATATCAAATTCCGCCGCAATAATGTGCGGTTTCTCAAAGGTACTTTTTATTTCTTTAATTTAGGTCTACGTTGTAGTTATTTTACAGAGAGAACTACAACGATCCCTCTATTGTATTTTAGATTGCTATTCTTGCACTTTGCCTTCAGCACTAGATTATGCTCTTAGTCACTTGTTTCAGAAAGGAGATGCACTTGTGAGTTCTGGCAAGTAGCCTAGTAGCCTACATTGGCTTTTCCTACGTTAAATGCAATTATTGTTAGTTGCTTTGGATAAACGCGTCTGCTAAATTACTGTAATACAATGAGATCTAGGCTACGGATCCGGGCATCTGTCGCGTTTTGAGAACTTCACTGGAGAGTGCAGCTGATCAGAGCACTATGTTGGTGTGCTTCGTAAACATGATTCAATTGCTCTTGAATTATCTGTATGCCGAGATGAATCCAGTGATGTCCACCTCTTGAAATTTGGTCGAATTTACTGACCGCTAGATCAGTGAAACCCGGGGCTGCCAAGTCTCAGACACGCATTGCAGCCTATTCTCACGCTCACTCGCCACGCTTCACAATTCTCACTCGGAGAAATGACAAACCTCAAAATAGCCTACTACCAATTCAATGGCTATGGGACTCTTTTTTTTATTATTACTTGAACGAACGCTAATCTCGCCTCTCGGTCGTCCTTCGCGCTCAAAGAACGCTACCCAAATCTACCTATCGGGGAGGAGAGAGGGAGCCGTCCCGGTGGGGGGAGAGGGGGGTTGGTGCTTGTGACTACACTTAGTGAACGCTTTGCTTAGCAACCACTCGCAGCAACCTCGCCTTTTTAATAATTACACCCGTGTTTACCTAATGTAGATATCCTATTTCAAAAATGCACTCATCAGTCCGACTCCAACACTTCCACAGCCCTATCAAGACCACTAGAGGGCGCCTCGCCACGTTACATCTCCCATTGCTTTTATGATGTCATAGTAGACGTTGCTGACGCAGACACTTAAACAGTCAGTGATCCATTCCACCTCATCAGAGTAGCTAGTGACTTCTGGATTTGACACACTGACTTAGAGAAAACAAGTAAGTCCATAATGGGGATAAACTTTAGAGTAAGAATTTTCTACAATTATTCTGTATTCATTCTTTGACAAAAACACCCCCAATTGAAGACAGAATAGAGTACATATTGCTCTCTGAGCTTTGTTTAACCAAGTTGTCATATAAATGATGTGTTGATACTGGTTGATTAGAGGACTAGCAGTGATGGCTCTGGGTAATATGAGATCCTGGGTGAACCTCCTCTTCATCAGTGATCTGGTGAATAACCAGTTGCTTTATAGGACTTCAGTCAGACTGGGGCAGATAAATATAATAATAATAATAATAATAATAATACTTGATTCTTTTGGTATCTGTTTGGTAAAGTGTTATCCAGCTAGGCCTACCATGCTGGAAAGTCCTGTATATCTAAATATAGGCCTAATGTGCTGCTAGGTATAGGTCTATTGTGCTGTATTGTAAAGTACTTGTATACAGTAGCTACAGTAGGTATATGACTACTGTTGTATGTTGTAAAGTGCTGTACAGCTAGGTATAGACCTAGTGTACTGTGTTGTAAAGAGCTGTATAGCTACAGTATGCTCGCTGTGATATGAAGTGGTATCAATCAATCAATCAATCAAAGCTGTATTTGTATAGCGCATTTCATACCCAGTGTTAGGGTTTTGGAGGACCCAAGAGCAGACACGATTGGGGTGAAAGCCCGTAGGCACGTTTATTGAGATCCGGGGAGAGGCAGGCAGTAGCGTGGTCCGTAGACAGGCATGGGTCAGGCGGGGACGTGGTAGTCGTACAGGCGATGGTCAGGCAGGAGCGTGGTAGTCGTACAGGCGATGGTCAGGCAGGAGCGGGGTTGTCGTACAGGCGTGGGTCAGGCAGGAGCAGGGTTGTCGTACAGGCGATGGTCAGGCAGGAGCGGGGTAATCGTACAGGTGTGGGTCAGGCAGGAGCGGGGTAATCGTACAGGCGTGGGTCAGGCAGGAGCGGGGTAATCGTACAGGTGTGGGTCAGGCAGGAGCAGGGTAATCGTACAGGCGTGGGTCAGGCAGGAACTGGATACTGGGAAGACAGGGAGAACAGGGTAAGGCAAGGTTCAGAAACAGACGAGGCAGGGAGCTAGAGACGTGTACCCACTAGGTTGGTTGGTCAACGATCAGGCACAGAGGGCTGTGTGGACCAGCTTCTTATCCTGCTGGCGATTGGCTGATCAGGACGAGGTGCGTTGATTGGCTGATCAGGACCAGGTGCGTTGAGGTGTGGAGTGTTGTGGAATTTACATCCAAACACCTTAAACCTTTGTCCTCTCACTCCTTTTGTAATTCATCACCTCCCCCAAATATTCACATAGCTGTGCTAACATACAAAATGGCTTCCAGAAGGCCATCTGTCTACAACAGAATAACCATCCTTTGTCATCCTTTGTCCCCAATTGCCGCCTTTTTCTCATGTCACATGTCTGTACTCTTGGCCACGCCTGCCATTTCATATGACGTACAATGGAGTAGCCAATCACATCCTGGAAGCACCGTACCTTTGTTTTGATTGCATATAAGGCACAGCAAAACCCATAATCGGGACTTCGCTGGATACCACCCTTGTTGCGTTGTTCAGGAAGTCCTTGCGCTCGTATGTTTTTCACAATAAACCAGACTTAACCTTTTGAGCGAATCTTGGTAAATCCTTTTTACTAGATCAGTAATTTCCATTACAATTTGGCGACGGGGATGGGATCGGCTGCTGTGAGTTTCGCCTGGAGTGAACAACGAAGGAAGCCAGATGTGCGGAGCATTAGCGAGCTCTGGAAATCTTCTCTCTTTGCGCCTATTGCATTGGTTCGGAGAAGTCCGCCTCGGTTGGTTTCACTCGGCTAAACTCACGGTACGTTGAAAAACGAATCCTTTTATGCTTGGTATTTGCCTTGGTTTCGTTTCAGATTGTGTTGGTCTAGATTGTTGAAAACAGAAACCCCCGGGGTGGGTTTTAGTAACTATCTAAGGAGTTGTGACTCAACAGTAGATATATTATATTGTATTGTTCTTTGACTTCGTCCTTGTTTCGTTACTAGGGTATATGCCTTTCAGAAGAAGTGTGAGTTTGGTCTCGTGAATTTGTTCCCCTGCAGTTGATGTACAGTTAAGGTTGTTTATCGGTTGCAGCTTAGAACGGTTTTGAGTTAATACGCCAAAGCTGGCACAGAACGGGCTTCCCTTTGGCCGGTCGCAGGAGTTGTACCGTTTAATGTTTTTCTCAGCGAAGGTTGTACCGTTGAATGTTTTTCTCAGCGAAGGTTGTACCGTTGTATTTTTTCTCAGCGAAGGTAGCTACGGGGAGTGGTTTGGTAGTAGTCCGACCCGCGTTTCTGGTAGAAGCGTTTGTCCCTTTTATCCCGGGTGGTTGGGTAGCTTCCAACCAAGAGGGCTGGGGGTCAGCCGAGTGTTGTAACGTGGGCCTGTGTTCGTCCTGTATTCGTCCTGTATTTGTCCTGTGTTCGTCCCCTTTGTTCGTCTTTTGTGTTCTGTGTCCCTGCACGGGGTTGTTCGGTTTGTTGTTTACTGTTTGAGCTTCGGCTCTTGCCTTGTATTGTTTATTAAGCGCGCCTATTATCCAGGTAAGTATTGTAAGTATTTTGTACACTGTTTAGACTGTTAAATTCGTAACTGCTAGATTTCCAGTAGGCTAGCTGGTTGTCTGAGAGACAAAAGGAAACAACAACTACTACTCCGCTCTCCCGGTGACCCGCCATCGAGCCAGAGGGAGAACAAAGGACCAGTTGCTGGGTGAGTTAATTCGCGGTTTAATGTGTCTTTGTTTCTTTCGAAATTGTATTCTTTCCCACCGTGAGTTAACTATAAGGTTTCCTTTCATTGCTGTTTTGGGGTTTTAGGCTGCGTCGTGTTTATTAGGGATCCTACTGCTAGCTTGCAATTTGTCTAGCCCTGATGAGATTGTTGCGCTGAAGCATTATTCTGCGAGCTTTTGTTGGCAGATTTCGTTATGCGCTAAAGCATTTTCGATTTCTTACATCCCCATCTGACATTTAGTGTTAAATTTTTAGCTAAGATTCGGGCTCAGCTAGAGGGTTTTGAGATGTCTAGGTTAAGGGAAAAGCCTGTTAATTCTATAGACTGGTCTGCTTTTAAGATTTGGGAGAGAGTAGCACGAGAGGGTTTTTTTAGATCAGGAAGGAAAGATAAGGAGGTTCAGCAGACGGTCTCTCCACCATTTCCCCAGCAGAATAACTCTGATTTAAAATTAAATCTGTCCCCCTCGACTCGTTGCTCCGTGCTCACACCCAACCAGGCTGTTCTTCCCCCTTTTCATGCTCCCGCCATTAGCCACGTCCCTTCTCTCTCCCCTCTACAAAACGAGTTAAGCGCGCCCCTTTCTACGAGGCATTCGTCCGAACAAGAACAGGTCAGGAAGGAAGAATTGGCTAGAGCTATATCTGAGGCTAAGTTTAATTTGGAACAACTGCAAATGGCTAGAGATAGTCTGGAGGGACCGCAAATACAAGCGCCTGTGATACGCTGCCCAAACCCTGTACCTAAAAAGATGGATTGGGACCGTATCACATATTGCAAACAAAATTCCGATCAACAGTTCGAGAAATTTTCAGTTTTCGCCGCACACAGTGGCATGGACAAAGCGAACGCCGATTAAAAAAAGATTTTGAAACAACAATTGATGAATAACTCTCCTCTTTGTCCGACCAAGTTAGGTTGATGTGCCACACCTGGGAATCGACTTCTCTCGAAGAAGTTGTTGACCATTTCCGCTATGTGGAGCGTCTTCGTGATCACATTGAAAAGAGGGAGTTGAAAGAAATGAAGCTAGGTGCAGCCAGATTACAAGCTGCTCAGTTAAGACAGCTGGAAGACAGGAATGAGGAGGATGCATGTTTTCATTGTGGTGAACCGGATCACTGGATTAGAGAATGTCACAGCTACCGCAGGCAAATTGAAAGGGAGAATCCTGCAACCTGGGATTCGGCGCCACCTGCTGGAGTGAACAACCCACAATAGTCATGACTAGGCCAGGAGGGACCGTCAGATAGAACAGCTGTGCAAGAGGAACAGAAGGTTCATATTTGTCAGGGTCTTAATCTGCATGCAGCATTTCCTAACCCAATTATATATTTTTAAATAGTTATGTTAAATATCTCATGTTTATAGTTTGAGGCACATTCATCGGGCCTGAGTGTTTTTCTGAGTGTTTTTACAGACAACTGTCGTTCCGGGAGTGATGGGTGAATGCCGAACCAGGAGACAGGCACAGGACCGGAGGTGGAGATGGAGGTTACCGGCCTGTTTCCCTACAGATGGGCGACCTGTGGTTCGTGGGATGCAGGGCCAACGCCATGTCACCGACTCACCGTGAGCGACAGATAAGTATGACATAGGGAAGAGACCATTTTGTCCGAAGCGTGCCCAATACTCTGTCCTCAAATGCAGAAGAGGGAAGTTTTAGATATACAATATTTAATAATTAGCTATACAAATGAAGCTTTGATTGATTTTTTTGATTAATTGATAATTGATGTTTTGTTAATTGTAAATGAAGCGAGTTCATTTTAGTGTCATTTTATTTGAGTGATGCATTTTTTTCCCCCATCTCTGTTTAATCCTGACTTCAGGGAATTTGTTTCCACCCTAAGGGGGTGTTATTTTGTTGAGACGAGAATGTGTTTATTTTATTTTTATTTCATAAAATCGTGAGAGAAATTCTAGAGCAAAATCCAATTGCTTTGATCATGACTGGGGACTGGGCGTGTTAAAGTCATTCTTACACTGCCCCTGATGTCACTGTAGGCTACTGCAGAGCCTAGATCCCTGCTACTGTCCGATTCGGTAAATGGACAAAAGCTAGATCCCCATTGACAAACTACATAGACTGACGAGCCCGACTGGCTCTAATGACACTTGAACAGACACCCTGTTTAAGTTTTCCTGACTGAATAACACAATTTTTCCCCAAAGCAGGAGCTTGCACTTAACCATGTTTCTGAGTATCTTCATCAGACTGCTGATAACCGTTCCTGACCAAAGAGGGGAACAGGGAGACCAGACCAGAGGACTCAAAGAGGGGAACAGGGAGACCAGACCAGAGGACTCAAAGAGGGGAACAGGGAGACCAGACCAGAGGACTCTCCTTTTGCTCTTCTGTTTTGTCTCTGTTGTCTCTCTCATCTGTGGATCCACAGGTCTCTCCTCCCATGTCTCTCAAAGACATTGCTGACCTGCTCCCCGTATGAAGTCCCCACTAAGGAAAGGTGACCATTCCGGACACCAGAGAGGGCTTCTTCTTATCTCCAACCAGGCCGTTGGGTCCTGATCCGCGACCTGGGGCCGTACCAGATTCAACTCACCACGCAGACGGCTGCCAGAGTAACTGAGAGAAACTTCGACGCCGTTGCGTCCCAAATCAAGGAGCAGATGAGCAGCCTGAGAACAGGCCAGAAAACATGGAAGAGAAGTAGATGTTGCGGGGTGAACCTACCCGTCAAAGATGGAACAATCAGGACCAGGGCATTCTGGCCTGTGTGGAATAGCTGTCAAAAGTAGCTGAGAGGACGGTCAATGCAGCCGAACCAGAGATCTCAAGGGCAAAGCGGTCACCGCCACACTGTCCTCTCCTCTGATGAGCAATCGGAGAGTGACCTTGACGGTCACCGCCACACTGTCCTCTCCTCTGAAGAGCAATCGGAGACTGACCTTGCCGGTCACCTCCTTCTCGTGGTTGTGGTATGACAATGTGGACAATCTCAACAGCAATGACTGCACCTCTAACCGCACACACTGGAACCTACATTAAACATTCAGAGACGCAAACATGGAAGCTATGATCCATAGGACATTACATGCGATTATTCACAACAAGAGTGAATGAACTTTGAAATTATCTTGAAAAAATATCATATTTGTTTACAAGAGTTACAATGGTTGAAACATGAGTTGATAAATAAGTTTGGGTTTTTCCTCTAAATTGACCAAGAGTTTTTTTTTTGCCCTTCTTACACTAATAACCATTCATCTTTTTGCCTTGTTCAAACTTCTAAAATCAAGGTTTTTGGTGAATGGTTGTCCACTTTTAGACTATAAATAGTATATAATCATGTCATCTTTTTTACCTTGTTTCCTGTCATATTTCTGAAACAAGGGGTTTTGGTGCGTGATTTTGCACGTGGAAAGAAAATAATCTTTTTTTTTTTTTTTTGCTCCACCTAGTGGAGAGATTATTTCCTTTCCACATGTATAGCATAGCTGAACGTTTACACTTTGTGTTTGGATTTTATATTTTATTTTTGTGTGCCTGTTCAGGCACAAATGGGGGAATGTTGTGGAATTTACATCCAAACACCTTAAACCTTTGTCCTCTCACTCCTTTTGTAATTCATCACCTCCCCCAAATATTCACATAGCTGTGCTTACATACAAAATGGCTTCCAGAAGGCCATCTGTCTACAACAGAATAACCATCCTTTGTCATCCTTTGTCCCCAATTGCCGCCTTTTTCTCATGTCACATGTCTGTACTCTTGGCCACGCCTGCCATTTCATATGACGTACAATGGAGTAGCCAATCACATCCTGGAAGCACCGTACCTTTGTTTTGATTGCATATAAGGCACAGCAAAACCCATAATCGGGACTTCGCTGGATACCACCCTTGTTGCGTTGTTCAGGAAGTCCTTGCGCTCGTATGTTTTTCACAATAAACCAGACTTAACCTTTTGAGCGAATCTTGGTAAATCCTTTTTACTAGATCAGTAATTTCCATTACAGGAGGAGAGGCAATCAAGGTGACGCACGGCAGGTGTGGATCGGGGGCGTGTCTGGCTTGTGACCGCAGACGTGCCCGCAGTTCCCGCTGCAGGCTCTGGGAGGTGCTGGGGGAAACGGAGTCCGGCACTGGAGAGACAGGGACAGGCTGGGGACCAGCGTCAGAACCGGGGCTCGGGCCGGGGTCAGGGGGCTGAGGAGGTGGACGAGGCTGACGCGGCGGTGCCGTGACACAGAGGCAACACAATGCGCTTTACAGAGAACAAGGGAGGTGGGGATACATCCCATCCCTACATATTCCAGAGGGAAGCAAAAAGTGAGCTGTACAAATTCTTCCCTGACCCCTCTCAACAAGGAAATCGAGCAAGCTCCTGGAGTATGTTTGTCTACCGGCTAAGAACATTTATAAAGCAATAAATTACATTAAATTACATTTTCAGAGTAAGAGAGGCTAAAAACATAATAGGAGAGACATGGCAAACACTGGTGTATGTCTGTGTGTGCGTGAATGTGCCTGGGCCCAGATAGAGGCAGGGGTTGGGGTAGAGAGGGGGTAGGAAAAGGATACGGACCCGGGTTAGGGTGAGGGGAAGGGGGACTGGGCCCAGGTCCAGGTCTAAGCCGGATGTGGACTGATGTGTGTACGTGTGTGTGTGTGTTAACTAAATACTACGACATCCAAAGCTGACACGGGGGTATCTATCGGACTCAGGGTAGTGTGCGGATGACAGTGGGGCATCCACTGTACCTGGTTAGAAGATAGGAGGGAGAGAGACAGGCACTAGGGGAGACAGAAAACGGTTAGTAGCATGCTGAGCCTTTGAAGCAACACAGATATCAGAACAGAACAAGCCTGTTTCAGGGCAACCAGCTTCTGTACACAACTTGATATACATAGAGTGCATAGCAGGATATACACCAATGTATACAGAGGATTCACAGGTAGGTTTGAGGCTGCCTTTCTGTGTCTCAAGGTCCTGGCTAGTGATTGTAGGTTAGGCCAAAAAGGTACGTCTTGAGATCTTGCTTGAAGACCTCCGTTGTTTCGACCCTTCTTAGGCACTCCGGCAGGGTGTTCCAGAGGTTGGGGGCATAATAACTAAAAGCTGCCTCTCCGTCTTTCTTGGACCTGGCTTTTGGGACAGTTACGAGTTCAGTACCTGAGGATCTGAGTGGTCTGTTGGGCATGTACCTGACAAGCATGTCTGAAATGTTTTCTGGTGCGTGACTGTGGAGAGATTTATAGACTAGTAATAGTATTTTAAAGTCTATTCTAGAGTTGACAGGTAACCAGTGTAGTGATTTTAAGGCTGGTGTGATGTGTGCCCTTCGTCTAGTCTTAGTGAGGACTCGTGCTGCAGCATTCTGTATCATTTGTAGCTTAGAGATTGCTTTCTTTGGTAGGCCTTATAGTAGAGCATTGCAGTAGTCCAGCCTGCTTGTGATGAAAGTATGCATTAGTCTTTCGGTGTCAGCCTGAGAGAGAAAGGGTTGCACCATGGCAATGTTCCTTAAGTGGTAAAAAGATGTCTTTGTAATATTCATGATGTGGTTTTCGAAATTAAGATCTGAGTCAAGTATGACACCTGGGTTTTTAGCCTGGCATTTGGTGTCAATTTCCAGAGTTTTTAAATGTGCAGATAGTTTCTCTCTTTCAGCTTTTTCTCCAATGATCAGTACTTCTGTTTTGTCCTGGTTTAGTTGGAGGAAATTATGTGACATCCATACATTTATATCCGTAATACACTTGACAAGGCAGTCAATCAAGCTGTAGTTACTGGGTGTTACAGAAATATAGAGTTATGTATCATCTGCGTAGCTATGGTAGCTAATGTTGTGCCTCCTGATGACACTGCCAAGGGGCACCATGTACAGGCTGAAGAGTAGAGGTCCTAGGATCGATTCTTGGGGCACCCCACAGGTCATAGTGATCTTTCCGGAGCTATGGTCACCGAGGGCAACAAAGAAATCACGACCGGTTAGATAGGTCCTAAGCCAATTAAGGACCGGAGAGGCCAACCCACTTCTCCAGTCTTTTGATGAGGATTGCATAATCTATAGTATCAAAGGCTGCACTCAGGTCCAGGAGGATGAGAACAGAGAGCTCTTTGGAGTCAGCATTAATTCTGAGGTGATTTACAACTTTGACTAATGCCGTCTCTGTGCTATGATGGGCGCGAAAGCCGGACTGGAAAAGGTCAAGCGTAGAACTTGTAGCTAGGAAATCATTAATCTGTTTGAAAATCATCAATCTGTTTGAAAACAATCGTTTCCAGAATTTTACTCAAAAAGGGAAGGTTGGAGATTGGTCTAAAATTGCTAAGAACTGAAGTGTCTAAGTTGTTTTTCTTCAGCACGGGTCTCACCAAAGCAGTTTTAAGTATTGGTGGGAAGACACCTGTAGATAGGGAGTCACTAACAATGGCTAAAATGTCATAGGATACAGAGTCAAAAATTGTTTTGAAAAAATCAGTGGGGATGGGATCCAGCAGACTTGTGGAGGATTTGAGTTTGGATACTACTTTTCTCAACATTTCTGTGTCCACCAGTGTAAACAAGCTCATATGTCCATAACATGGAGGAAGAGGATCTGTGAACAGGATGCATGGCCTTTCCTGGGTGACTTTCCACCTAATATTCTTAATCTTATCTCTGAAGTAAGCAACAAATTCCTCACATTTGGAGGTAGAGAGCAGGTTATCTGGTGTTTTTACGGCAGGGTTTATTAGGCTATCAATTGTTGAGAAGAGCACTCTTGAATTATTGCGGTTGATAGATATGAATTTTGAGAAGTGGTCTTTCCTTGCATTTCTTATTGCTTTATCAAAGGCAGCGAGATGTTCTTTGAGAATATCATGGTGGACCTGTAGCTTGGTCTTTCTCCATATACGCTCAGATCTTCTGCAGGTTCTCTTTAGTTGATTTGTTTCCTCATTTCGCCATGGAGCTTTATGATTGGCTGTGATCTTTTTCAGTTTAATAGGTGCTACAGAATCCAAGGCTGCCCCTACTCTGGTGTTAAAGGCGGATGCTAAGTCTTCAATAGTGCCTGACGGCCCCACTTCTGGAGTTGATAAATTGTTTGTGATCATTATTTCTCTAAAACTATCGGATACTGCGTTGGTAAGATAACGTTTCTTGATAAAGCGCTAGTACTTCTTTTGACTTTAGGAACCAATGCAGGGAAGAAGATACAGAAATGGTCAGAGAGAGCGAGGTCACTAATAGAGGAGACAGTGATAGTCAGGCCCTTAGTAATCACTAGATCAAGGGTGTCATAATTTGTATGGATGATGGACTGTCAAGGCTAGTTAGCTACGGGGCTCAAGTGCACGACACAGGAGGCAGGAAGCTCTTTGCCCAGCAGGGCGTTTATTGCTGTAGCTGGGAGGGAAGGTAGTGCCCGGATGGCTCAGGTTGGGAGCCTGGCAGGCTGGAGCTTGAGGCCGGTTGGAGCAGCTGCGGTGGGTGGCGGGTTGAGTGATGGGCAGGCAAGCCGGATCACAACACACCTGGTCGTTCTGTAGGGAACACGGAGAGACGAGTAAGCCTTGGGGTGCGGTGGTCCAGAGAGCACACAAACACACATATATATAAGCAGAAATACTTTGTTTAACAACTACGATACTTGCCAGGCGTTTCTTAGGGAAGATCTGGCGATGAATGGCTGGAGAAACCGGCTTATTGTAGGTAGAGGGGGTTCATGAGAAGGTGGCAGCAGGTGTGCAGTGATCCGGCCATAAGCTCATTCGCCCATCAGCTCAACTCATTTCAGCTGTCGTTGGAGCGCCCTCAGTGCCCGTGCCGAGCTGCAGGGGGCGTGTGAGGTAGGCACAGAGGTGGAGGGTTGTGGAGAGGCGGAGGAGGGGGGCGTGTGTGGAGGTGAAATCGTAACAATGGACAGGAGTTCTGAAAATTCGGTAGAGAAGGCAGGGCATTGTTTAGGAGGCCTATACACGGTTACTGCCAGAACTGGGGGCTGGCATTTTAAGACAATAACGTGGTATTCAAAAGAGGTAAAATCATCAAAGGAGATGATCCTGCAGCTGAGGGCATCTGTATATAACATAGGTTATTTAGGAGCACTGTACTGTATCGTATTGATAGCAGTAGCCAGTGCACTGTGGCATCTTGTAAAACTGAAGTTACTATGTGTAGGAGTACTGTACATGATAGCAGTAGCCAGTGCACTGTGACATATTGTAGCCTACCTTTTAGCCATATTATCATCATATTGCTCAAATGTAACATGCTCCATCAAGTTAATAGCCAAGTTGAAATGAAATAAGACCTATTAGGGGATTGAGGGTATGCAGTGTATGCTGCCCGTGACAGAAATCCCTACTAACACACGCAGGTTGCGCAAACGTTCTACATACGGCCGCTATAGGTGACGATTCATCTGCGCCGCGTGCGGAAATTACGCGGCCATTTACGGAAACGCGAGATCTGCCGTTTAGTAGACGCTACGTTAGAACGACACGTCATTCCGAAGTTGCGGCCGCGTGCAAAGAACGCACGTGATGACGTGGGCAGGAACCTCCGTTATAAACTCACTTGGCTGACACTAGATTAACAGGTATTTATATGACTTGATCTGCACGTCTTTTTCGCACGGTGCAAATATGGTGCGGCCGCGTGCAAAAAACGTGGGCAGGAACTTCCGTAATAAACTCACTTGGCTGACACTAGATTTAAAGGTATTTATATGACTTGATCTGCACGTCTTTTTCGCACGGTGCAAATATGGTCACTTACTGACCACTGGCTATATTTAGCATTTGCAGTACCACTGGCTATATTTAGCATTTACCAGTACAAAAACGAATTAATGCTATATGGGGATATAGCAGCAAGCATTATGATACAAACCAATATAAGACTGAACAGTTTAGAACATTTTATTACACAAAGTACATTACAAATTAAAAGTATACATATTTACAAGGATGAGGTTTACGGTCTGTCACATTACGCATAGCCAGAAAAGCAAAAAAAAGCATGTACAAGCTCTGGCTAGCAACCCATTATCTGACAATTGCAAAAGTTCTAAAAACAAAAATGAAACAGTGCGCATTCTGTGGCAGGCAGACCGGGAACAGACCGTTGTATCCCACAAAAAAAAGGTTAAAATTTACAAAAACTATTTACAAAAAAGGCATCCATCCTGGCAGGCTGGAAAGGCAGGTTTAGGGAGACGGGCTGGGGGTCACCCACATCTGAATCGAGGGTCTGGGCAGAAGAGGTCATCCTCATCTGAATACTCCACTGTGGTCAGGGCTGGAGCTGCGGTCAGGGGCTGGGCTGGGGAGGTCAGCTGGGCTGGAGCAGATGCCTAAGGACATAATGAAATGGCTGTAAAAGCAAGTCGCATACGTTCATTGGAAGCGTGCCATGTCACTGGATACGAGAAAATTAACTGCCTGACATCACATACCTTTTTGCATCGAGCAGGGGCATGTTTCAGCATCTCCTGCAGCTGGGCAGACACCTCCGTCACAGTGGTGCTTGGCTTACAGGCCATAACTGCACCTTTTAACCAAAAAGGGAATGGTTTCAATGCACATGGCATGAAGCAAAGACAATGTATTATTTTGCGAAAATATGAACAATCCCTTACGTAATATGACATTGTAGAGGGTCATATTCTTCAGAGGCTTCTTCCCCATCTTCCCATGGACGCTGTAGACACACCACACTCTGTGTATGGCAATGGCTGACAGCACCCGCCGGACCACATCTGGCAGATCTTTGCCGCCAATGGAACTCAGATATCGTGTCTGCAAAACATAAAGACAATCATTTACTTTTACATTTCCTTAACACTTCCCTGCAAAAATAAGGAACAAAGTTCTGCCCTGAAGTTACTCACCATCTTCCTTTGATGATCCTTGTCCTTCAGCTGCTCCTCCAAGACCAGCAGCTCCTCCTCCGTTTTAGCAGGGTGCAGGTCATCCAGTACTGCTCCCCGATAGCTGTCTGCAGACTCGCCGGACAGTCTCTGCTCCAGTCTCTGCTCCAGCCTCATCATTGTCTGTGCCATCTCCCTCAGACTCTGCATGACGCTGGAGAACTGCTGACACATCATCTTCTGGAAGTCTGGATATTAAACACAGATGTGGCTATAAGTAATTGTACGGTCCCATAATGGATATTCAGCTCAAAGTATATCCCTACATGCAGCATGAAGTAGTTCACAAAATTCAGCATACCAGCATCTGCAGAGCTTGATGGCAACACTGCTGGAGCTGTTGGTCTCACAGGCGATGGCATCAGAGAACTACCTGAAAACCAGAGGATAAAGGGATGAGCAGGAAACTATGGTGCTGGCGGCGTAGTGATTCTGGCATAAGGGGAAGAATCAACTCGACATGAGACATGTCAGACCCTGACCTGGTCTGGCCGGGGTGCTAATCGCTGATGCATGCTGCTCGTGCCTGGACGTCTGAAGGGCTGAAGGGCCTGGGCTCACAGCGCCTTGGCTCAAAGGACCCGGGCGATGAACATCTACTGCCGAGTAGTGAGATGTGAGATGAGAGAATTAGTGAACTGAGTACATGAGTCTTCAGAAAGTCCTTCGTTAACTGTAAGTGTGCAAATATGCATAGACATTTCACCAACACAAACATGCATGGATACCTGCATTGATAACTGGCAGAGCAGGCCTTCCGGCTCTGGCACCTGGCATAGCTGGTCTGGTCTGAGTTCTGCCGACCGGCTGCCTGGGCACTGGAACATATAGTAGAGGTAAATTAGCTCAGATTAGTCAACTCAAGTAGTACTCTTTTGGGACTGTTGAATGCACTTTATTATATTACCTTCGTCACTGGAGTCATAGCACGTGTTGCGCTGTCTCTTCCTTGTGTCTTGGGAGTTAATCCATTGATGACTGCTGCTCAAACACCTTCGCCAAGGCACTGGCTACTTCATAATGCTCTGTGTGTTCCTCAGCAGAGACAGAGGTTGTCATGGCTCCTCTTGATGTGCTTGTGGAGGTAGATCTGGGAGGTATAGGAGAATGGGCACTCAGAGCAGGAGAACACCCAAGTCTTGCACAACTCTAACATCACAGCTAGGAGAGCGAATGAGAGAGACCATTAAAAAGGATTATCTCACCTGTAGTACAAGTTCAAATATAGAGTGATTATACGTCATTGTAAATGAGAGCTTACTCTCAATTGATTCACGAGGTTAAATAAAGATTGAATGAATATGTAGCTAGTGGGGGGTTACAACCACACAACTGTAGAGAGAATGAGACACTTGGTTCCCTCCTCTACTGGTGTTCATGGCCATGGCCACACACCTGGAATACTCCAACCCTGATTTAAAGGCATCAAAGTGGGGAACACATTCTTGAGACGGTTCCTAACACTGGAGGGGAAAAAAACGGGAAAATGATCTTCCCTCTCCTCATCACTCACTTCTGCATGGGGCTGAGCTCTACCCTGTCAGCAGTGGCAATACATGGGATAGCGGCTCAGCACACAGGAGAACTGCACAGAGAGGAAGGAGGAGAGAGAAAACCAACAACAAAAAAGGCAAGAAGGGTTAATAACTGAGCGAATCTTGCAAGTTTGCACTACAGGGAAGCAATTGCTCAATTTCCCTGATATTGTGGCGTCACTGGCATCAGTGATGCGTCTTATGAATCTCACATGTCTACCGCTAACATTAACTCAATATCAATATCCCCATTTGTTTATCCCATCTATGGAAACGTATGTGCATTTGTACTTACGTGTGCCTGCCTTTATTGATGATCAGGTGTTTCTCCACCTAAGGGCTGGCCAGACAGAACCATCAGAGACCATTGGGCTGAGCTGAGGAGAGAGCGACATGTTAGAGTGTATGTGTGCATATGTATATGGTGCTCTTCTGTTAATACTCATGAGGGCATTCAACTGAACAAGACTCACAGAGCCTGTGGTGCTGTCCCAGGACTGCCCCTGGCCACGCCTGTCCCCGTCTTAGCGCCTCTATTAGTAGTCCACATCATGAGTACCTTTTATGCAAAATTTGGATTTGTATGTGAGTGAAAACGTAGTACACAATTCTTTACCCGTTTGACAGAATGAGCAACCATTTCAACAGTTAAGAGTAACATGAAATCCACCAAGATGGCTGCTGTAACCAAATGAGCCAAGATGGCTGCTATAACAAATCCTGCTAGCTAGCCTAGCTCCGTTGTTGCGGCTTCTAGTAATCTGTTAACGTTAACTTCGGAAAAATGAATGCCTAAAAACAAACACATACTAACGGTGTCGTGGGTTAATGCGAAATCAATGAGTAAGCTAATTATCGCATTTTATTCCAAGCGATGAAACAGTACGAACGTGCAGGAGCTCGCGCGAGCCTGCTAGACTCCAGAAGACTCCACCATTGCCCGAAAAAGGCTAATCACGTTAGCTGGCTAGCTAGTTAGCTAACATTGGAAAGAGAGCATCTGCATATAGATAATCATTACAAAAGGGTAGCTTGCACATAACGTTGGTGTTTTATCTGGGACGATACCAAAATACATAGTATGTATACATACTAATGTATACATTGAAATTGAGATACTTACAGGATCTGTGTTGTCGCGGCGACAAAGAAAGCGTGTTGGTCTTTCTCAATCACTTCTGTTTCAAACGGGGCGGAAGTTTACCGTTCTCGTTCTTCTTCTCCTTCGCTGGGTTTAGTGGCGGATCGCAAACAACTTTAATGTGCATACAGCCACCTACTGGCACAGAGTGTGTAACTTGTTTGTCTAGTTCTTCAATTGTGTCACCTAAGAAAGTAGCCCAATGCCTTGCATTCTACGTTCACTGCTCAGCGTTCATTGCTCACATTTAGGTTGCAAAATTAGGACTTTATTCATAGGCATATTTTTTATCATTATTTTTATTAGGCCTAGACTGCAAATCTTTAGTGTTAATATTAACTGTAAATGAGAAATTACACACAAAACAGACATGCAGGATTTCTCCTCATTATTACAATTCTGTAACTGTATGACTTCAAAATTTATTTTAAAACCTAAGTAATTTACAAATGTTCTGACCCACTGTGACACATTTCCAATAAAGTCAGATTGGGACTGTGATCTAACCACATTGTCACGTTATTTAATTACATCGTAGTTACGGATTTAAGCAGCAGTGGCGGCTACGTTCCCTTACAGTGTACTTGAGGACGGCTATTTTGGTTATTTTGCGACTATAAAGGCAAGTGTCAGCTAGGTGTCAGCTAGGTCCGCTGCTGGTGACGTCGCAAAGTTACCACAATTACACCAATGTGTCCCGTCAGTTTTACGTACTGTGTTAGTAGGGATCATCAGCATTAGTCTACTGTGTTCCCTGTACGCTCCAGAAAGCCCACTTCACCATCTATGTTCAAGGGAGCCAAAGCGTAAAACTACGCTCTCTACTGGTTGGGTTCACACAACCGCCCCATCTTTTGCATAGGGAGAAAAACTTGAAATAATTATGAATCGATATCAATGGATTGACAAAGCCATAAACTAGGCTACTAACAATATCACATTCCGCCGCAATAATGTGCGGTTTCTCAAAGGTACTTTTTATTTCTTTAATTTAGGTCTACGTTGTAGTTATTTTACAGAGAGAACTACAACGATCCCTCTATTGTATTTTAGATTGCTATTCTTGCACTTTGCCTTCAGCACTAGATTATGCTCTTAGTCACTTGTTTTAGAAAGGAGATGCACTTGTGAGTTCCGGCATGTAGTAGGCTAGTAGCCTACATTGGCTTTTCCTACGTTAAATGCAATTATTGTTAGTTGCTTTGGATAAACGCGTCTGCTAAATTACTGTAATACAATGAGATCTAGGCTACTACGGATCCGGGCATCTGTCGCGTTCTGAGAACTTCACTGGAGAGTGCAGCTGATCAGAGCACTATGTTGGTGTGCTTCGTAAACATGAGTCAATTGCTCTTGAATTATCTGTATGCCGAGATGAATCCAGTGATGTCCACCTCTTGAAATTTGGTCGAATTTACTGACCGCTAGATCAGTGAAACCCGGGGCTGCCAAGTCTCAGACACGCATTGCAGCCTATTCTCACGCTCACTCGCCACGCTTCACAATTCTCACTCGGAGAAATGACCAACCTCAAAATAGCCTACTACCAATTCAATGGCTATGGGACTCTTTTTTTATTATTACTTGAACGAACGCTAATCTCGCCTCTCGGTCGTCCTTCGTGCTCAAAAAACGCTCCCCAAATCTACCTATCGGGGAGGAGAGAGGGAGCCGTCTCGGCGGGGGGAGAGGGGGGTTGGTGCTTGTGACTACACTTAGTGAACGCTTTGCTTAGCAACCACTCGCAGCAACCTCGCCTTTTTATTAATTACACCCGTGTTTACCTAATGTAGATATCCTATTTCAAAAATGCACTCATCAGTCCGACTCCAACACTTCCACACCCCTATCAAAACCACTAGAGGGCGCCTCGCCACGTTACATCTCCCATTGCTTTTATGATTTCATAGTAGACGTTGCTGACGCAGACACTTAAACATTCAGTGATCCATTCCACCTCATCAGAGTAGCTAGTGAGTTCTGGATTTGAGACACTGACTTTTCTACAATTATTCTGTATTCATTCTTTGACAAAACACCCCCAATTGAAGACAGAATAGAGTACATATTGCTCTCTGAGCTTTGTTTAACCAAGTTGTCATATAAATTATGTGTTGATACTGGTTAATTAGAGGACTAGCAGTGATGGCTCTGGGTAATATGAGATCCTGGGTGAACCTCCTCTTCATCAGTGATCTGGTGAATAACCAGTTGCTTTATAGGACTTCAGTCAGACTGGGGCAGATAAATATAATAATAATAATAATAATAATAATAATAATACTTGATTCTTTTGGTTTCTGTTTGGTACAGTGTTATCCAGTTAGGCCTACCGTGCTGTGTTGGAAAGTCCTGTATATCTAAATATAGGCCTAATGTGCTGCTAGGTATAGGTCTATTGTGCTGTATTGTAAAGTACTTGTATACAGTAGCTACAGTAGGTATATGACTACTGTTGTATGTTGTAAAGAGCTGTATAGCTACAGTATGCTCGCTGTGATATGAAGTGGTATCAATCAATCAAAGCTGTATTTGTATAGCGCATTTCATACCCAGTGTTAGGGTTTTGATGAAGGACCCAAGAGCAGACACGATTGGGGTGAAAGCCCGTAGGCACGTTTATTGAGATCCGGGGAGAGGCAGGCAGTAACGTGGTCCGTAGACAGGCGTGGGTCAGGCGGGGACGTGGTTGTCGTACAGGCGATGGTCAGTCAGGAGCGTGGTAGTCGTACAGGCGATGGTCAGGCAGGAGCGGGGTTGTCGTACAGGCGTGGGTCAGGCAGGAGCAGGGTTGTCGTACGGGCGTGGGTCAGGCAGGAGCGGGGTAATCGTACAGGTGTGGGTCAGGCAGGAGCAGGGTAATCGTACAGGCGTGGGTCAGGCAGGAACTGGATACTGGGAAGACAGGGAGAACAGGGTAAGGCAAGGTTCAAAAACAGACGAGGCAGGGAGCTAGAGACGTGTACCCACTAGGTTGGTTGGTCAACGATCTGGCACAGAGGGCTGTGTGGACCAGCTTCTTATCCTGCTGGCGATTGGCTGATCAGGACCAGGTGCGTTGAGGTGTGGAGGAGAGGCAATCAAGGTGACGCACGGCAGGTGTGGATCGGGGGCGTGTCTGGCTTGTGACCGCAGACGTGCCCGCAGTTCCCGCTGCAGGCTCTGGGAGGTGCTGGGGGAAACGGAGTCCGACACTGGAGAGACAGGGACAGGCTGGGGACTAGCGTCAGAACCGGGGCTCGGGCCAGGGTCAGGGGGCTGAGGAGGTGGACGAGGCTGACGCGGCGGTGCCGTGACAGGACCCCCCCCTCTACGGGCGCCTCCTGGCGACCGACCGGGCTCGCCAGGATGGTCACGGTGGAAATCCCGGATGAGAGTCGGGTCCAGAATGAACCTGCGGGGAATCCAACTCCGTTCCTCAGGCCCATAACCCTCCCAGTCCACCAGATACTGGAGTCCCCGGCCCCGCCGACGGACCCTCAGCAAGCGCCGCACCGTCCAGGCAGGGTTGTCATCGATGATCCGTACCGGTGGTGGCGGGTCTCCTGGTGGACACAGTGGGCTTACAGAGGCAGGCTTGATACGGGACACATGGAAGGTCGGATGTATCCTCATGGCGGGGTTGACTATGCTGTCGATGACGTATGGGCCCAGGTACCGGGGTGTCAGCTTACGGGAGGATGCTTGCAATGGGATGTCCTTGGAGGACAACCATACACTCTGACCTGGTTGGTAAGCTGGAGCTGGGACCCGGTGGCGATCCGCGTTACGCCGGCTGCGGTGGGCAGAGCGGAGCAGGGCGGTTCGGGTCTCTCTCCACACCCTGCGGCAGCGACGGATGTGGCTCTGGACTGAGGGCACGGTGAGTTCCCCCTCCTGCTCAGGGAACAATGGTGGCTGGTAGCCCAGAGAGCATTCAAAAGGGGACAGACCAGTGGAGGCATTGGACAGGGAGTTGTGAGCATACTCAACCCAGGAGAAGTAGTCGCTCCAGGCGGACGGGTTCCGAGTGGTGACACAGCGCAGCGCATTCCCAAGGAACTGGTTGGCCCGTTCAGCCTGCCCGTTAGTCTGGGGGTGGTAGCCGGAGGACAGGCTCACGGTGGCTCCAATAGCCCGGCAGAACTCCCGCCACACTTGGGACGTAAACTGGGGTCCTCGGTCCGAGACAATGTCCACGGGAATGCCGTGGAGCCGGACCACATGGGTCACCAGGAGAGCCGCGGTCTCTGAAGCTGAGGGGAGCTTGGATAGGGGCACAAAATGGGCGGCCTTAGAAAACCGGTCAATAATAGTTAGTATGGTGGTGTTACCATTGGACAGAGGGAGCCCGCACACGAAGTCCAGCCCGATGTGGCTCCAAGGGCGGCCAGGAACAGGCAGGGGGCGTAGCAGACCGGAGGAGGGTTGGTGCGACGCTTTGCTCTGGGCACAGACTGTGCAGGCCTGGATGTATTCCCGGGTGTCAGCTGACATGGTGGGCCACCAAAAACGCTTCTTAAGCAGAGCCAGGGTACGGTTGACCCCTGGGTGACAGGCAAGCCGGGATGCGTGGACCCATTGGATGACCTGGGAACAGACTAGATCAGGCACAAACAGTCGGTTAGGGGGGCCGTTACCTGGGTCCTGTTGGCTCCTCTGGGCGTCCCTGACCACGCCCTCGATCTCCCATGTGACCGCGCCCACCACACAGGAGGGAGGTAGGATTGTGTCAGGCTCTGCAGCACTCGGTTCCGGGGGAGCAAATTGGCGTGACAACGCATCAGGCTTGACGTTGCGAGACCCCGGCCGGTAGGTGATGGTAAACCGGAAGCACCCGAAGAACAGCGCCCACCGGGCCTGCCTGGGGTTTAGCCTCTTGGCGTTCTGGAGGTTAACCAGGTTTTTATGATCTGTCCACACGATAAACGGTTGTTCCGCCCCCTCCAACCAATGTCTCCATTCCTGCAGGGCCAGCTGGACAGCGAGCAGCTCCTTGTTCCCCACGTCGTAATTGCGTTCCGCCGGTTCAAGGCGGCGAGAGAAGAAGGCGCAGGGGTGGAGCTTGTCGTTGGAGGCCGATCGCTGTGACAGGACCGCCCCCACTCCCGTGTCCGATGCGTTGACCTCCACGACGAACTGACGTGAGGGGTCTGGTTGGGTAAGCACCGGGGCAGAGGTGAAGAGTGCTTTCAAGGCCCTGAACGCAGCGTCTGCCTCGGGTGTCCAGGAGAAGTGAGTGGTCCTAGAGGTCAGGGCCATCATGGGGGAAGCAACTCGGCTGTAGTCACGGATAAACCGTCGGTAAAAGTTTGCAAACCCAAGAAACCTCTGTAGCTCCTTTCTGGTTGTGGGGGTGGGCCACTCGACCACTGCCCTGATCTTCTCTGGGGTAGCCTTCACCTGACCCTCTCCAATGACAGGCTGAAGAGTAGAGGTCCTAGGTTCGATCCTTGGGGCACCCCACAGGTCATAGGGATCTTTCTTGAGCTATATTCACCGAGGGCAATGAAGAAATCACGACCGGTTAGATAGGTCTTAAGCCAATTTAGGACTGGACCAGAGAGGCCAACCCACTTTTCCAGTCTTTCGATGAGGATTGCATGATCTATAGTATCAAAGGCTGCACTCAGGTCCAGGAGGACAAGAACAGAAAGTTCTTTGGAGTCAGCATTAATTCTGAGGTCATTTACAACTTTGACTAATGCCGTCTCTGTGCTATGGTGGGCACGGAAGCCGGACTGGAAAAGGTCAAGGGTACAACTTGTAGCTAGGAAATCATTAATCTGTGTGAAAACAATTTTTTCCAGAATTTTACTCAAAAAGGGAAGGTTGGAGATTGGTCTAAAATTGCTAAAAACTGAAGTGTCTAAGTTGTTTTTCTTCAGTACGGGTCTCACCAGAGCAGTTTTAAGTATTGGTGGGAAGACACCTGTAGAAAGGGAGTCATTAACAATGGATGAAATGTCATAGGATACAGAGTCAAAAATAGTTTTGAAAAAATCGGTGGGGATGGGATCCAGCAGGCATGTGGAGGTACTTTTCTCAACATTTCTGTGTCCATCAGTGTAAACAGGCTCATATGTCCATTACATGGAGGGAGAGGATCTGTGAATGGGATGCATGGCCTTTCCTGGGTGATATTCCTTCTAATATTCATAATCTTATCTCTGAAGTAAGCTGCAAATTCCTCACATTTGGAGGTAGAGAGCAGGTTATCAGGTGTTTTTACGGCAGGGTTTATTAGGCTATCAATTGTTGAGAAGAGCACTCTTGAATTATTTCGGTTGATAGATATCAATTTTGAGAAGTGGTCTTTCCTTGCATTTCTTATTGCTTTATTAAAAGCAGAGAGATGATCTTTGAGAATATCATGGTGGTCCTGTAGCTTGGTTTTTCGCCATATACGCTCAGAACTTCTGCAGATTCTCTTTAGTTGATATGTTTCCTCATTTCGCCATGGGGCTTTATTATTGGTTGTGATCCTTTTCAGTTTAATAGGTGCTACAGAATCCAAGGCTGCCCTTACTCTGGTGTTAAAGGTGGTTGCCAAGTCTTCAATATGTCCTAAGGGCCCCACTTCTGGAGTTGATAAATTGTTTGTGGTCATTATTTCTCTAAAAATATCGGCTACTGCGGAGGTAAGATAACGTTTCTTTATAAAGCGCTCAGTATTACTTTTGACTTTAGGAACTAATGCAGTGAAGAAGATACAGAAATGGTCGGAGAGGGCGAGGTCACTAATAGAGGAAACAGTGATAGTCAGGCCCTTAGTAATCACTAGATCAAGGGTGTGGCCGCGGTTGTGAGTTGGCTCAGAGATATGTTGGGTAAAATCCATGGAGTTTAGGAGGTTGATAAAGTCCCTAGCTTTCGAGTCCGCCTCAGTGTCTACGTGTATGTTGAAATCTCCAATGATGATAATCTTATCATAATTTGTATGGATGATGGACAGGAGTTCTGAAAATTCTGTAGAGAAGGCAGGGCATTGTTTGGGAGGCCTATACACGGTTACTGCCAGAACTGGGGGCTGGCATTTTAGGACAATAGCGTGGTATTCAAAAGAGGCGAAATCATCAAAGGAGATGGTCCTGCAGCTGAGGACATCTTTAGCTATGGTGGCTTTTCCTCCACCTTTTTTCCCACTTCTGATAGATTGAAAAAAGCTGTAGTTTGGAGGAGAGGCTTCAATGAGGGCTGCTGATCCATTTATATTTAGCCAGGTTTCAGTTAGGAACATACAGTCTAGTTTGCGTTCACATATAAGATCATTAATGAGAAAAGTTTTGCTTGGTAGGGACCTGACATTTAGAATCGCCATTGAAATAGCTTCCGGAAAAAAGGGCTGGCTCGCCTGACTAGTAGGCCTGGATGGTATATTCACTGGAACTGATATCAGGTTTTTTATATTAGATCCACCTGACTGTTTCATTATGGTACTAGGGGTGTGGTGGGAGATAATTTGCTGAATGGCATATTCAGGTGGGCAGAATTTGTTTATAAAAATATAGACGTCGCTGTGCCAGGTCTCAGTGAGGGGCAGGGAATCAAGGTCTATGGTGATGGGGCGCTGGTGAGATGGAGCTGGTGTAGCCCGACCCGCGGGTACAGGAGGTTTATGTTTGGCAGTAGGGTGGTTGAGACGGGTCGGGCTAACCCCACATCAGACGCCTGAAGATCTCAGCGTCAGGTCCATATTCATACTGAGCAGACGGGCACCTGACCTACTAGGATGAAGGCCGTCCCTGGCGAAGAGGTCCGAGCGGTTTAAGAAAGTGGTGAAATTATCTATGAAGGGAAGCTTCAACTGGCAGCAGTAGCCTTTCAGCCAGATGTGGAGCTGACGGATCCTACTATATTTGGCATCACCATATCGGGGGGAGGAGAACGGGCCAGAGATGATGCAGGTCTTTCCTGACGCCTGAGCAGTGGAGATCAGGTCCTTGAAATCCTCCTTCAGCTGCTCAGACTGCTGGAGCTTGATGTCATTTGTTCCGACATGGATGATAATGGATGAGGCCAGGGGATTTTCTGCGAGGAGTGATGGGACAACAGTCCTGATGTCCGAGACCTTAGCTCCTGGGAAGCAGCAGGTCTGGGCTTTCGGGACCACTACATGGCGCACCATGGAAGATCCGATGACGAGCACAGATGGGGGGGCGGGATCAGTGGCAGGCCCACTGGGCTTAGGGGACTTCCCTTGCTGCCTCACACCTGAAGGCCAAGTGGTAGAGGGTGGGGGCCGGGGGTCCCCTCGGTGGACTGGGCTATGCTTAGGCCGGGGAGCAGGCTTATTAGCCTGGCTATTTTGCCGCTCACCAACCAGAGAGGTGTGGGTGGGCTGCGGAGTATGGGTATGGTACTGAGTAGGGCAGGGTGTGAAATGAGCCCCAGTAGCAGAGAGCCTGGACGAGGAGCTGATGCTAGTATCCTTGGACCTCTTGGATACAGGCTCGGCCAATAAAGCAAAGCTATTCCTCAGTTGGAGGGTGTCGTCGTCGGAGGGTTGGGAGGGGACCCTGGAGGTTTCCCTTTCTCGTTTCCTCCTAACAGCGGTCCAAGGGGTGGGGCTTGAATGCTTGGGTCTGGCACTGAGTCTGGGCCAGGATTTCTCACTCAGGAGGAAACTAAAATCCACATCTCCACCCCCGGATGTCGCCGACGGTGGAACAGTGGGAGGCTGGACGTCGACATCTGGGTCGGGTCGCAGTGAGTCCAGGAGATCTTCGACTTGATGTATAGAGTGTAGAGTAGAGATCCTACCTTCCAACTCTGAGATTTTTTGGCTACGCTGGAGGCAACCCGAGCAGTTAGGGGCGGGAGGGTGTGGAGCCATCGCAAGACTCGTTAAAATAATTGCGGAATTAAAATAAGAGGATAAAACCGCCAATCTATTTGCTAAGAGCAGGGCTCAGCTGCTGGCTTGAGCAAAACAACGCTCAGCAAGCTGTAGGACCAACGAAAACCAGAGGACAATCAACCCAATCTACTTGCTAAAAGCAAGGTTAAGCTGCTGGCTTGTAAATCCCAGGACAATCAACCCAATCTACTTGCTAAAAGCAAGGTTCAGCTGCTGGCTTGTAAATCCCGCTCAGCAAACTGTAAACAAACAAAACCAGAAGACAACAAACTAAATCTACTTGCTAAAAGCAAGGCTCAGCTGCTGGCTTGTAAATCCCGCTCAGCAAACTGTGGAACGAACGAAAACCAGAGGACAACAACCTTAGTCTACTTGCTAACGCAAGGCTCAGCTGCTGGCTTGTAAATCCCGCTCAGCAAACTGTGGAACGAACGAAAACCAGAGGACAACAACCTTAGTCTACTTGCTAACGCAAGGCTCAGCTGCTGGCTTGTAAATCCCGCTCAGCAAACTGTGGAACGAACGAAAACCAAGACAACAGACCTCGAGATCCAGACGTCGGACTCTCAGGTACCACCAATATTAATGCGCGATTTTGAGAACGGAGGTATGGTATGCAGGTGGATAAAACTGGAAAAAAGCAATGAACCTGCGATGCTAGCGGGGAGAGGGAGTGCTATTTACGTAGTAATGCTAACGGGGAGGTAGGGCTATTTACTTAGCCTTGCTAGCAGGGGGAGTGGGGGCTGCTCACTAGCAGTGCTAGCCGGGAGAGTGGGGCTACTTACCTAGTAGTGCTGGTAATACTCACGCGATCTACTGGGAGCAAGGCACGGCCTCCGGTGTGAATTTGAATTTGAATTTATTTATTGAGGATAGCCCCTTGAGATGTATCATCTCATTTTCGAGGGGGTCCTATAACACAAATACAAACATTAAACAATGAATTACAGAATACATAAAACAACACAAATACACACGCACACTTAGCTCAACAACTCCAACCCACCCACACAGCCTAGTTACATCTTAACCACCACAACACACACCCGGCCCACGGAGCACAGAAGTGAGCCAGTAAGGTATGGATGGCAACAAGGCCACTCTCCACATCCGAAGACCACACGTAAATATTCAGGGGAAAGAACTACAATGACCAGAACAATAAAGTATTAATAACAGTCATGAAAATAATAACATAAAAATAATCAAATTAAGTACACAATAAACAGACACAGGAATTAAAAACATGAACAAGTTGATTTAAGCTGAGAAAGTAAAGATGATTTAAAGCGATGGTATGAAGTAATGGACCTAAGAGAGGGGGGAAGGTTATTCCAATCAGTAGGGGCTTTATATGCAAATGACCTACGACCTACTTCTTTAAAGATTCTAGGGACATAGAAACAGGGATTTTCTTCTAGCTTTAAGCGGCATCCAGTTAAGTGAGTCGTACATGAGACAGTGGTGTGTTCTATAGGGGCATCTAAGGACAAAGCAGCATAGGGAGTTAAACACTACATTCAAGGGCCTAAGGTAAGTGTCATTAGTGTTTTGATAAACTATATCAACATAATCAATAATGGGTAAAATAAGTTGAGAAATTAGTCTTTTCCTTATCTCCAGAGTAAAGCAGTTGATAGAACGGTAAAGTGAACCAAGACAACCATACACTATTTTTATAATATAATCAATATGGGGCTTAAAAGAGAGTTCAGGATCAACCCAGAGTCCGAGATATTTAAACAACTCCACTTTTTCACGGTGTGTTGGGTTGGTACTGGAAAGGCAGGGGACGGCTGTCCCCTGTTGGCTAATAGGCTATCCCAGTCAGGAGCTGGTTGGGGTTGGCTAGCCGCGGCTAGCTGCGGCAGCGTAGCTGTTTGATCTAGACTTGGGGCTCGATGTCCAACCGTCGGATCCCAAAAAAATCGAGTTATTGTGTACCGCCAATGTTAGTGCGCAGTTTTAAACGCGGAGATATGGTATACAAGTGAGGAAAACTGTATAAAACAATACACTTTTCGAGGTGCATCCGCCCCTGGGCATCGACACAGGAGGAGCCATTGGAAAGAGAGCCCACGTGCGCTAGCTTGGCCATGGGGGGCGTGGGTGACAGGGCACAGCCCACCGGTGAACCCACTCTCACTGGTGGGCTTGGGTTTTTGGCCGAGCGGGGCAGGACGCACGGCCATGACCTGGTTGACCGCAGTAGAAACAGAGGCGCTCGCTCACACGGCGAGCGCGTTCAGCCTCGGAGAGTCGTGCGCCGCCCAACTGCATGGGCTCGTCCTCAGGGGCGGAGGCATGTGGCGTCGTGGTGCGCTGAGGGGAGAGCGCTTCATGACGTGGCGAGAGCTGAGAAGGCGGGTTAGGGGAACGCTGGCTGGGAAGCCTAGATGGAAAACCGGACGTGCGGCTTCTTTCCTTTCTACGCTCCCTCAGTCGGTGATCGATTTTGATAGCCAGGGAGATTAGGCTGTCAAGGGTAGTGGGCGTGTCCCTGACTAACTCGTCCTTCAAAGTCTCGGACAGGCCCGCACGGAAAGCGGTCTGTAAGGCGGTATCGTTCCACCCGCTATCCGCGGCTAGGATCCTGAACTCTATGGAGTACTCTGCCACGCTACGGCTACCTTGTTGGAAGTTCATTAAACGTGAGGCTGAGTCGTGACCAAGGGCGGGATGATCAAACACTTTTCTGAACTCCAAGCTGAATTCAGCGTAAGACCGGAGACAAGCCGCGTTAGCTTTCCAGGTGGCTTCAAACCAACTAAGGGGCGGACCGGTAAGTAGGCTAGACACGAAGGCTATCCTTTCGGCGTCCAGTGAATACATGCTAGGCTGGTGAATAAAGATAATGTCACATTGCATTAGAAATGACCCACAATGAGCCAGATCACCGTCATACGGCTTGGGACTAGAGAGGTTAGGCTCACGTCGGGATGCAGTCACAGGGGCTGGGCTAGCTGCCAGGGCTCCGGGTGCAGGGCCCTCCCCCTGGGCTGCGGAGCCCGTGGATATGACCAATTGGCTAACCTGCTCGCTGAGGGTTTGCATGGTAGCGGCGATAGTGTGCAGGCTTTGCTCCGACTTGGTTACCTGGGCCGACAGGCCTTGCATATTGGCGTTGAGAGCCCGCATCGCTGTATCGGCGTCCCGGAGTAGAACGCTGTGTTGTCCCACAAGAATCCCTTGGGAGGTGACGGCCTGTCAGAGGCCTGTGTTGTCCGCTGGGTCCATGTTGGCCAGATCGTTCTGTTAGGGTTTTGATGGAGGACCCAAGAGCAGACACGATTGGGGTGAAAGCCCGTAGGCACGTTTATTGAGATCCGGGGAGAGGCAGGCAGTAACGTGGTCCGTAGACAGGCGTGGGTCAGGCGGGGACGTGGTAGTTGTACATGCGATGGTCAGGCAGGAGCGTGGTAGTCGTACAGGCGATGGTCAGGCAGGAGCGGGGTTGTCGTACAGGCGTGGGTCAGGCAGGAGCAGGGTTGTCGTACAGGCGTGGGTCAGGCAGGAGCGGGGTAATCGTACAGGTGTGGGTCAGGCAGGAGCAGGGTAATCGTACAGGCGTGGGTCAGGCAGGAACTGGATACTGGGAAGACAGGGAGAACAGGGTAAGGCAAGGTTCAAAAACAGACGAGGCAGGGAGCTAGAGACGTGTACCCACTAGGTTGGTTGGTCAACGATCTGGCACAGAGGGCTGTGTGGACTGGCTTCTTATCCTGCTGGCGATTGGCTGATCAGGACCAGGTGCGTTGATTGGCTGATCAGGACCAGGTGCGTTGAGGTGTGGAGGAGAGGCAATCAAGGTGACGCACGGCAGGTGTGGATCGGGGGCGTGTCTGGCTTGTGACCGCAGACGTGCTCGCAGTTCCCGCTGCAGAGGTGCTGGGGGAAACGGAGTCCGGCACTGGAGAGACAGGGACAGGCTGGGGACCAGCGTCAGAACCGGGGCTCGGGCCGGGGTCAGGGGACTGAGGAGGTGGACGAGGCTGACGCGGCGGTGCCGTGACACAGAGGCAACACAATGCGCTTTACAGAGAACAAGGGAGGTGGGGATACATCCCATCCCTACATATTCCAGAGGGAAGCAAAAAGTGAGCTGTACAAATTCTTCCCTGACCCCTCTCAACAAGGAAATCGAGCAAGCTCCTGGAGTATGTTTGTCTACCAGCTAAGAACATTTATAAAGCAATAAATTACATTAAATTACATTTTCAGAGTAAGAGAGGCTAAAAACATAATAGGAGAGACATGGCAAACACTGGTGTAAGTCTGTGTGTGCGTGAATGTGCCTGGGCCCAGATAGAGGCAGGGGTTGGGGTAGAGAGGGGGTAGGAAAAGCATACGGACCCGGGTTAGGGTGAGGGGAAGGGGGACTGGGCCCAGGTCCAGGCCTAAGCCGGATGTGGACTGATGTGTGTACGTGTGTGTGTGTTAACTAAATACTACGACATCCACAGCTGACACGGGGGTATCTATCGGACTCAGGGTGGTGTGCGGGTGACAGTGGGGCATCCACTGGACCTGGTTAGAAGGTAGGAGGGAGAGAGAGAGGCACTAGGGGAGACAGAAAACGGTTAGTAGCATGCTGAGCCTTTGAAGCAACACATATCAGAACAGAACAAGCCTGTTTCAGGGCAACCAGCTTCTGTACACAACTTGATATACATAGAGTGCATAGCAGGATATACACCAATGTATACAGAGGATTCACAGGTAGGTTTGAGGCTGTCTTTCTGTGTCTCAAGGTCCTGGCTAGTGATTGTAGGTTAGGCCAAAAAGGTACGTCTTGAGATCTTGCTTGAAGACCTCCGTTGTTTCGACCCTTCTTAGGCACTCCGGCAGGGTGTTCCAGAGGTTGGGGGCATAATAACTAAAAGCTGCCTCTCCGTCTTTCTTGGTCCTGGCTTTTGGGACAGTTACGAGTTCAGTACCTGAGGATCTGAGTGGTCTGTTGGGCATGTACCTGACAAGCATGTCTGAAATGTTTTCTGGTGCGTGACTGTGGAGAGGTTTATAGACTAGTAATAGTATTTTAAAGTCTATTCTAGAGTTGACAGGTAACCAGTGTAGTGATTTTAAGGCGGGTGTGATGTGTGCCCTTCGTCTAGTCTTAGTGAGGACTCGTGCTGCAGCATTCTGTATCATTTGTAGCTTAGAGATTGCTTTCTTTGGTAGGCCTTATAGTAGAGCATTGCAGTAGTACAGCCTGCTTGTGATGAAAGTATGCATTAGTCTTTCGGTGTCAGCCTGAGAGAGAAAGGGTTGCACCATGGCAATGTTCCTTAAGTGGTAAAAAGATGTCTTTGTAATATTCATGATGTGGTTTTCGAAATTAAGATCTGAGTCAAGTATGACACCTGGTTTTTTAGCCTGGCATTTGGTGTCAATTTCCAGAGTTTTTAAATGTGCAGATAGTTTCTCTCTTTCAGCTTTTTCTCCAATGATCAGTACTTCTGTTTTGTCCTGGTTTAGTTGGAGGAAATTATGTGAAATCCATACATTTATATCCGTAATACACTTGACAAGGCAGTCAATCAAGCTGTAGTTACTGGGTGTTACAGAAATATAGAGTTGGGTATCATCTGCGTAGCTATGGTAGCTAATGTTGTGCCTCCTGATGACACTGCCAAGGGGCACCATGTACAGGCTGAAGAGTAGAGGTCCTAGGATCGATTCTTGGGGCACCCCACAGGTCATAGGGATCTTTCCGGAGCTATGGTCACCGAGGGCAACAAAGAAATCACGACCGGTTAGATAGGTCCTAAGCCAATTAAGGACTGGACCGGAGAGGCCAACCCACTTCTCCAGTCTTTTGATGAGGATTGCATAATCTATAGTATCAAAGGCTGCACTCAGGTCCAGGAGGATGAGAACAGAGAGCTCTTTGGAGTCAGCATTAATTCTGAGGTCATTTACAACTTTGACTAATGCCGTCTCTGTGCTATGATGGGCGCGAAAGCCGGACTGGAAAAGGTCAAGCGTAGAACTTGTAGCTAGGAAATCATTAATCTGTTTGAAAATCATTAATCTGTTTGAAAACAATAGTTTCCAGAATTTTACTCAAAAGGGGAAGGTTGGAGATTGGTCTAAAATTGCTAAGAACTGAAGTGTCTAAGTTGTTTTTCTTCAGCAGGCTTGTGGAGGATTTGAGTTTGGATACTACTTTTCTCAACATTTCTGTGTCCACCAGTGTAAACAAGCTCATATGTCCATTACATGGAGGAAGAGGATCTGTGAACAGGATGCATGGCCTTTCCTGGGTGACTTTCCTCCTAATATTCATAATCTTATCTCTGAAGTAAGCTGCAAATTCCTCACATTTGGAGGTAGAGAGCAGGTTATCTGGTGTTTTTACGGCAGGGTTTATTAGGCTATCAATTGTTGAGAAGAGCACTCTTGAATTATTGCGGTTGATAGATATGAATTTTGAGAAGTGGTCTTTCCTTGCATTTCTTATTGCTTTATCAAAGGCAGCGAGATGTTCTTTGAGAATATCATGGTGGACCTGTAGCTTGGTCTTTCTCCATATACGCTCAGATTTTCTGCAGGTTCTCTTTAGTTGATTTGTTTCCTCATTTCGCCATGGAGCTTTATGATTGGCTGTGATCTTTTTCTGTTTAATAGGTGCTACAGAATCCAAGGCTGCCCCTACTCTGGTGTTAAAGGCGGATGCTAAGTCTTCAATAGTGCCTGACGGCCCCACTTCTGGAGTTGATAAATTGTTTGTGATCATTATTTCTCTAAAACTACTGCGGAGGTTAGATAATGTTTCTTGATAAAGCGCTAGTACTACTTTTGACTTTAGGAACCAATGCAGTGAAGAAGATACAGAAATTGTCAGAGAGAGCGAGGTCACTAATAGAGGAGACAGTGATAGTCAGGCCCTTAGTAATCACTAGATCAAGGGTGTTATAATTTGTATGGATGATGGACTGTTAAGGCTAGTTAGCTACGGGGCTCAAGTGCACGACACAGGAGGCAGGAAGCTCTTTGCCCAGCAGGGCGTTTATTGCTGGAGTTGGGAGGGAAGGTAGTGCCCGGATGGCTCAGGTTGGGAGCCTGGCAGGCTGGAGGTTGAGGCCGGTTGGAGCAGCTGCAGTGCGTGGCGGGCAGATTGATGGGCAGGCAAGCCGGATCACAGCACACCTGGTCGTTCTGTAGGGAACACGGAGAGACGAGTAAGCCTTGAGGTGCGGTGGTCCAGAGAGCACACAAACACACATATATATAAGCAGAAATACTTTGTTTAACAACTACGATACTTGCCAGGCGTTTCTTAGGGATGATCTGGCGATGAATGGCTGTAGAAACCGGCATCTTGTAGGTAGAGGGGGTTCATGAGAAGGTGGCAGCAGGTGTGCAGTGATCCGGCCATAAGCTCATTCGCCCATCAGCTCAACTCATTTCAGCTGTCGTTGGAGCGCCCTCAGTGCCCGTGCCGAGCTGCAGGGTGCGTGTGAGGTAGGCACAGAGGTGGAGGGTTGTGGAGAGGCGGAGGAGGGGGGCGTGTGTGGAGGTGAAACCGTAGCAATGGACAGGAGTTCTGAAAATTCGGTAGAGAAGGCAGGGCATTGTTTAGGAGGCCTATACACTGTTACTGCCAGAACTGGGGGCTGGCATTTTAAGAACATAGCGTGGTATTCAAAAGAGGTAAAATCATCAAAGGAGATGATCCTGCAGCTGAGGGCATCTGTATATAACATAGGTATTTTAGGAGCACTGTACTGTATCGTATTGATAGCAGTAGCCAGTGCACTGTGGCATCTTGTAAAACTGAAGTTACTATGTGTAGGAGTACTGTACATGATAGCAGTAGCCAGTGCACTGTGACATATTGTAGCCTACCTTTTAGCCATATTATCATCATATTGCTCAAGTGTAACATGCTCCATCAAGTTAATAGCCAAGTTGAAATGAAATAAGACCTATTAGGGGACTGAGGGTATGCAGTGTCTGCCCGTGACAGAAATCATCAGCATTAGCCTACTGTGTTCCCTGTACGCTCCAGATAGCCCACTTCACCATCTATGTTCAAGGGAGCCAAAGCGTAAAACTACGCTCTCTACTGGTTGGGTTCACACAACCGCCCCATCTTTTGCATAGGGAGAAAAACTTTGAAATAATTATAAATCGATATCAATGGATTGACAAAGCCATAAACTATGCTACTAACAATATCAAATTCCGCCGCAATAATGTGCGGTTTCTCAAAGGTACTTTTTTTTTCTTTAATTAAGGTCTACGTTGTAGTTATTTTACAGAGAGAACTACAACGATCCCTCTATTGTATTTTAGATTGCTATTCTTGCACTTTGCCTTCAGCACTATGCACTTGTTTTAGAAAGGAGATGCCCTTGTGAGTTCCGGCAAGTAGCCTAGTAGGCTAGTAGCCTACATTGGCTTTTCCTACGTTAAATGCAATTATTGTTAGTTGCTTTGTATAAACGCGTCTGCTAAATTACTGTAATACAATGAGATCTAGGCTACGGATCCGGGCATCTGTCGCGTTTTGAGAACTTCACTGGAGAGTGCAGCTGATCAGAGCACTATGTTGGTGTGCTTCGTAAACATGAGTCAATTGCTCTTGAATTATCTGTATGCCGAGATGAATCCAGTGATGTCCACCTCTTGAAATTTGGTCGAATTTACTGACCGCTAGATCAGTGAAACCCGGGGCTGCCAAGTCTCAGACACGCATTGCAGCCTATTCTCACGCTCACTCGCCACGCTTCACAATTCTCACTCGGAGAAATGACCAACCTCAAAATAGCCTACTACTAATTCAATGGCTATGGGACTCTTTTTTTATTATTACTTGAACGAACGCTAATCTCGCCTCTCGGTCGTCCTTCGCGCTCAAAGAACGCTACCCAAATCTACCTATCGGGGAGGAGAGAGGGAGCCGTCCCGGTGGGGGGAGAGGGGGGTTGGTGCTTGTGACTACACTTAGTGAACGCTTTGCTTAGCAACCACTCGCAGCAACCACGCCTTTTTAATAATTACACCCGTGTTTACCTAATGTAGATATCCTATTTCATAAATGCACTCATCAGTCCGACTCCAACACTTCCACACCCCTATCAAGACCACTAGAGGGCGCCTCGCCACGTTACATCTCCCATTGCTTTTATGATGTCATAGTAGACGTTGCTGACGCAGACACTTAAACAGTCAGTGATCCATTCCACCTCATCAGAGTAGCTAGTGACTTCTGGATTTGACACACTGACTTAGAGAAAACAAGTAAGTCCATAATGGGGATAAACTTTAGAGTAAGAATTTTCTACAATAATTCTGTATTCATTCTTTGACAAAAACACCCCCAATTGAAGACAGAATAGAGTACATATTGCTCTCTGAGCTTTGTTTAACCAAGTTGTCATATAAATGATGTGTTGATACTGGTTGATTAGAGGACTAGCAGTGATGGCTCTGGGTAATATGAGATCCTGGGTGAACCTCCTCTTCATCAGTGATCTGGTGAATAACCAGTTGCTTTATAGGACTTCAGTCAGACTGGGGCAGATAAATATAATAATAATAATAATAATACTTGATTCTTTTGGTTTCTGTTTGGTAAAGTGTTATCCAGCTAGGCCTACCGTGCTGTGTTGGAAAGTCCTGTATATCTAAATATAGGCCTAATGTGCTGCTAGGTATAGGTCTATTGTGCTGTATTACAAAGTACTTGTATACAGTAGCTACAGTAGGTATATGACTACTGTTGTATGTTGTAAAGTGCTGTACAGCTAGGTATAGACCTACTGTCCTGTGTTGTAAAGAGCTGTATAGCTACAGTATGCTCGCTGTGATATGAAGTGGTATCAATCAATCAATCAAAGCTGTATTTGTATAGCGCATTTCATACCCAGTGTTAGGGTTTTGATGGAGGACCCAAGAGCAGACACGATCGGGGTGAAAGCCCGTAGGCACGTTTATTGAGATCCGGGGAGAGGCAGGCAGTAACGTGATCCGTAGACAGGCGTGGGTCAGGCGGGGACGTGGTAGTCGTACAGGCGATGGTCAGGCAGGAGCGTGGTAGTCGTACAGGCGATGGTCAGGCAGGAGCGTGGTAGTCGTACAGGCGATGGTCAGGCAGGAGCGGGGTTGTCGTACAGGTGTGGGTCAGGCAGGAGCGGGGTAATCGTACAGGTGTGGGTCAGGCAGGAGCAGGGTAATCGTACAGGCGTGGGTCAGGCAGGAACTGGATACTGGGACAGGGAGAACAGGGTAAGGCAAGGTTAAAAAACAGACGAGGCAGGGAGCTAGAGACGTGTACCCACTAGGTTGGTTGGTCAACGATCTGGCACAGAGGGCTGTGTGGACCAGCTTCTTATCCTGCTGGCGATTGGCTGATCAGGACCAGGTGCGTTGATTGGCTGATCAGGACCAGGTGCGTTGAGGTGTGGAGGAGAGGCAATCAAGGTGACGCACGGCAGGTGTGGATCGGGGGCGTGTCTGGCTTGTGACCGCAGACGTGCCCGCAGTTCCCGCTGCAGGCTCTGGGAGGTGCTGGGGGAAACGGAGTCCGGCACTGGAGAGACAGGGACAGGCTGGGGACCAGCGTCAGAACCGGGGCTCGGGCCGGGGTCAGGGGGCTGAGGAGGTGGACGAGGCTGACGCGGCAGTGCCGTGACAGGACCCCCCCCCCTCTACGGGCGCCTCCTGGCGACCGACCGGGCTGGCCAAGATGGTCACGGTGGAAATCCCGGATGAGAGTCGGGTCCAGAATGAACCTGCGGGGAACCCAACTCCGTTCCTCAGGCCCATAACCCTCCCAGTCCACCAGATACTGGAGTCCCCGGCCCCGCCGACGGACCCTCAGCAAGCGCCGTACCGTCCAGGCAAGGTTGTCATCGATGATCCGGACCGGTGGTGGCGGGTCTCCTGGTGGACACAGTGGGCTGACAGAGGCAGGCTTGATACGGGACACATGGAAGGTCGGATGTATCCTCATGGCGGGAGGCAACTTGAGCCTGATCGCTGAGGGGTTGACTATGCTGTCGATGACGTATGGGCCCAGGTACCGGGGTGTCAGCTTACGGGAGGATGCTTGCAATGGGATGTCCTTGGAGGATAACCATACACTCTGACCTGGTTGGTAAGCTGGAGCTGGGACCCGGTGGCGATCCGCGTTACGCCGGCTGCGGTGGGCAGAGCGGAGCAGGGCGGTTCGGGTCTCTCTCCACACCCTGCGGCAGCGACGGATGTGGCTCTGGACTGAGGGCACGGTGAGTTCCCCCTCCTGCTCAGGGAACAATGGTGGCTGGTAGCCCAGAGAGCATTCAAAAGGGGACAGACCAGTGGAGGCATTGGACAGGGAGTTGTGAGCATACTCAACCCAGGAGAAGTAGTCGCTCCAGGCGGACGGGTTCCGAGTGGTGACACAGCGCAGCGCATTCCCAAGGAACTGGTTGGCCCGTTCAGCCTGCCCGTTAGTCTGGGGGTGGTAGCCGGAGGACAGGCTCACGGTGGCTCCAATAGCCCGGCAGAACTCCCGCCACACTTGGGACGTAAACTGGGGTCCTCGGTCCGAGACAATGTCCACGGGAATGCCGTGGAGCCGGACCACATGGGTCACCAGGAGAGCCGCGGTCTCTGAAGCTGAGGGGAGCTTGGATAGGGGCACAAAATGGGCGGCCTTAGAAAACCGGTCAATAATAGTTAGTATGGTGGTGTTACCATTGGACAGAGGGAGCCCGCACACGAAGTCCAGCCCGATGTGGCTCCAAGTGCGGCCAGGAACAGGCAGGGGGCGTAGCAGACCGGAGGAGGGTTGGTGCGACGCCTTGCTCTGGGCACAGACTGTGCAGGCCTGGATGTATTCCCGGGTGTCAGCTGACATGGTGGGCAACCAAAAACGCTTCTTAAGCAGAGCCAGGGTGCGGTTGACCCCTGGGTGACAGGCAAGCCGGGATGCGTGGACCCACTGGATGACCTGGGAACGGACTAGATCAGGCACAAACAGTCGGTTAGGGGGGCCTTTACCTGGGTCCGGTTGGCTCCTCTGGGCGTCCCTGACCACGCCCTCGATCTCCCATGTGACCGCGCCCACCACACAGGAGGGAGGTAGGATCGTGTCAGGCTCTGCGGCACTCGGTTCCGGGGGAGCAAATTGGCGTGACAACGCATCACGCTTGACGTTGCGAGACCCCGGCCGGTAGGTGATGGTAAACCGGAAGCACCCGAAGAACAGCGCCCACCGGGCCTGCCTGGGGTTTAGCCTCTTGGCGTTCTGGAGGTTAACCAGGTTTTTATGATCTGTCCACACGGTAAACGGTTGTTCGGCCCCCTCCAACCAATGTCTCCATTCCTGCAGGGCCAGCTGGACAGCGAGCAGCTCCTTGTTCCCCACGTCGTAATTGCGTTCCGCCGGTTCAAGGCGGCGAGAGAAGAAGGCGCAGGGGTGGAGCTTGTCGTTGGAGGCCGATCGCTGTGACAGGACCGCCCCCACTCCCGTGTCCGATGCGTCAACCTCCACGACGAACTGACGTGAGGGGTCTGGTTGGGTAAGCACCGGGGCAGAGGTGAAGAGTGCTTTCAAGGCCCTGAACGCAGCGTCTGCCTCGGGTGTCCAGGAGAAGGGAGTGGTCCTAGAGGTCAGGGCCATCATGGGGGAAGCAACTCGGCTGTAGTCACGGATAAACCGTCGGTAAAAGTTTGCAAACCCAAGAAACCTCTGTAGCTCCTTTCTGGTTGTGGGGGTGGGCCACTCGACCACTGCCCTGATCTTCTCTGGGGTAGCCTTCACCTGACCCTCTCCAATGATGTACCCCAGAAACTGAACTGAGCGGACATGAAATTCACACTTTTCAGCCTTGACAAACAGCCGGTTCTCCAGGAGTCTTTGGAGAACCTGCCTGACGTGCTTGACATGCTCCTCCGGGGAGCGAGAAAAAACAAGGATGTCATCCAGGTAGACAAAGACAGAACGGTTCAGTAGATCCCGGAGGACGTCGTTGACTAGGGCCTGAAAAACAGCAGGGGCATTGGTCAACCCAAAAGGCATCACCAGATACTCGAAATGTCCAAGGGGGGTGTTAAAAGCAGTCTTCCACTCGTCTCCTTCTGTAATCCGAACCAGATGGTAGGCGTTCCTGAGGTCCAGTTTGGAAAAGACGGTGGCGCCTTGGAGGGGCTCAAAGGCAGAAGCGAGGAGAGGCAGGGGATACTTGTTTTTAACAGTTATGCTGTTCAGAGCCCGGTAATCAATGCAGGGTCGTAAGGAACCATCCTTCTTACCGACAAAGAAGAATCCGGCACCTACTGCAGAGGACGATGGCCTGATGATGCCAGAAGCAAGAGAGTCCCTGATGTAAGTTTCCATGGCCTCTCTCTCAGGACGTGACAGGTGGAACAGACGGCCTGAGGGCAGAGGGGCCCCAGGGAGGAGCTCTATGGAGCAGTCATAGGGGCGATGAGGCGGTAGGGAGAGAGCTCGTTGCTTACTGAAGGCCTCTCCAAGGTCATGGTAGACGGGGGGCACCTGGGACAGGTCAGGAGGCTCAATAGGGGCAACAGCGCCCTCTGCTGGGGGACGGGCAGATGTGAGGCAGGTACTGAGGCAGAAGGAACTCCAGCTGACTACTCGGTTAGAGGACCAGTCGATATGGGGATTGTGTTGTTTTAACCACGCATGGCCAAGCACTATGGGACTCTGGGGGGACGTGATGACCAATAGGGACAAGGACTCGCGATGGTTTAAACGTAATGTTGGCTAGGAGTCTACCGCTAAGGTCGTGCACGGTAACAGGGGGCTCTCTGGGGAGGGTGGCAATACCCGCCTGGATTACTAGCTCTGCGTCGATGAAATTGTCGTCGGCACCTGAGCCAACAAGGGCGAGAACTGAGATGGGCCGTTGGTTCACAGTGATGGAGACGTCGAGGTGCATCCGCCCCTGGGCATCGACACAGGAGGAGCCATTGGAAAGAGAGCCCACGTGCGCTAGCTTGGCCATGGGGGGCGTGGGTGACAGGGCACAGCCCACCGGTGAACCCACTCTCACTGGTGGGCTTGGGTTTTTGGCCGAGCGGGGCAGGAAGCACGGCCATGACCTGGTTGACCGCAGTAGAAACAGAGGCGCTCGCTCACACGGCGAGTGCGTTCAGCCTCGGAGAGTCGTGCGCCGCCCAACTGCATGGGCTCGTCCTCGGGGGCGGAGGCATGTGGCGTCGTGGTGCGCTGAGGGGAGAGCGCTTCATGACGTGGCGAGAGCTGAGAAGGCGTGTTAGGGGAACGCTGGCTGGGAAGCCTAGATGGAAAACCGGATGTGCGGCTTCTTTCCTTTCTACGCTCCCTCAGGCGGTGATCGATTTTGATAGCCAGGGAGATTAGGCTGTCAAGGGTAGTGGGCGTGTCCCTGACTAACTCATCCTTCAGAGTCTCGGACAGGCCCGCACGGAAAGCGGTCTGTAAGGCGGTATCGTTCCACCCGCTATCCGCGGCTAGGATCCTGAACTCTATGGAGTACTCTGCCACGCTACGGCTACCTTGTTGGAAGTTCATTAAACGTGAGGCTGAGTCGTGACCAAGGGCGGGATGATCAAACACTTTTCTGAACTCCAAGCTGAATTCAGCGTAAGACCGGAGACAAGCCGCGTTAGCTTTCCAGGTGGCTTCAAACCAACTAAGGGGCGGACCGGTAAGTAGGCTAGACACGAAGGCTATCCTTTCGGCGTCCAGTGAATACATGCTAGGCTGGTGAATAAAGATGAAGTCACATTGCATTAGAAATGACCCACAACGAGCCAGATCACCGTCATACGGCTTGGGACTAGGGAGGTTAGGCTCACGTCGGGATGCAGTCACAGGGGCTGGGCTAGCTGCCAGGGCTCCGGGTGCAGGGCCCTCCCCCTGGGCTGCGGAGCCCGTGGATATGACCAATTGGCTAACCTGCTCGCTGAGGGTTTGCATGGTAGCGGCGATAGTGTGCAGGCTTTGCTCCGACTTGGTTACCTGGGCCGACAGGCCTTGCATATTAGCGTTGAGAGCCCGCATCGCTGTATCGGCGTCCCGGAGTAGAACGCTGTGTTGTCCCACGAGAATCCCTTGGGAGGTGACGGCCTGCCGGAGGCCTGTATTGTCCGCTGGGTCCATGTTGGCCGGATCGTTCTGTTAGGGTTTTGATGGAGGACCCAAGAGCAGACACGATTGGGGTGAAAGCCCGTAGGCACGTTTATTGAGATCCGGGGAGAGGCAGGCAGTAACGTGGTCCGTAGACAGGCGTGGGTCAGGCGGGGACGTGGTAGTCGTACAGGCGATGGTCAGGCAGGAGCGTGGTAGTCGTACAGGCGATGGTCAGGCAGGAGCGGGGTTGTCGTACAGGCGTGGGTCAGGCAGGAGCAGGGTTGTCGTACAGGCGTGGGTCAGGCAGGAGCGGGGTAATCGTACAGGTGTGGGTCAGGCAGGAGCAGGGTAATCGTACAGGCGTGGGTCAGGCAGGAACTGGATACTGGGAAGACAGGGAGAACAGGGTAAGGCAAGGTTGAAAAACAGACGAGGCAGGGAGCTAGAGACGTGTACCCACTAGGTTGGTTGGTCAACGATCTGGCACAGAGGGCTGTGTTGACCGGCTTCTTATCCTGCTGGCGATTGGCTGATCAGGACCAGGTGCGTTGATTGGCTGATCAGGACCAGGTGCGTTGAGGTGTGGAGGAGAGGCAAGCAAGGTGACGCACGGCAGGTGTGGATCGGGGGCGTGTCTGGCTTGTGACCGCAGACATGGCCGCAGTTCCCGCTGCAGGCTCTGGGAGGTGCTGGGGGAAACGGAGTCCGGCACTGGAGAGACAGGGACAGGCTGGGGACCAGCGTCAGAACCGGGGCTCGGGCCGGGGTCAGGGGGCTGAGGAGGTGGACGAGGCTGACGCGGCGGTGCCGTGACACAGAGGCAACACAATGCGCTTTACAGAGAACAAGGGAGGTGGGGATACATCCCATCCCTACATATTCCAGAGGGAAGCAAAAAGTGAGCTGTACAAATTCTTCCCTGACCCCTCTCAACAAGGAAATCGAGCAAGCTCCTGGAGTATGTTTGTCTACCGGCTAAGAACATTTATAAAGCAATAAATTACATTAAATTACATTTTCAGAGTAAGAGAGGCTAAAAACATAAAAGGAGAGACATGGCAAACACTGGTGTATGTCTGTGTGTGCGTGAATGTGCCTGGGCCCAGATAGAGGCAGGGGTTGGGGTAGAGAGGGGGTAGGAAAAGCATACGGACCCGGGTTAGGGTGAGGGGAAGGGGGACTGGGCCCAGGTCCAGGCCTAAGCCGGATGTGGACTGATGTGTGTACGTGTGTGTGTGTGTTAACTAAATACTACGACATCCACAGCTGACACGGGGGTATCTATCGGACTCAGGGTGGTGTGCGGGTGACAGTGGGGCATCCACTGGACCTGGTTAGAAGGTAGGAGGGAGAGAGAGAGGCACTAGGGGAGACAGAAAACGGTTAGTAGCATGCTGAGCCTTTGAAGCAACACAGATATCAGAACAGAACAAGCCTGTTTCAGGGCAACCAGCTTCTGTACACAACTTGATATACATAGAGTGCATAGCAGGATATACACCAATGTATACAGAGGATTCACAGGTAGGTTTGAGGCTGCCTTTCTGTGTCTCAAGGTCCTGGCTAGTGATTGTAGGCTAGGCCAAAAAGGTACGTCTTGAGATCTTGCTTGAAGACCTCTGTTGTTTCGACCCTTCTTAGGCACTCCGGCAGGGTGTTCCAGAGGTTGGGGGCATAGAAACTAAAAGCTGCCTCTCCGTCTTTCTTGGTCCTGGCTTTTGGGACTGTAACGAGTTCAGTACCTGAGGATCTGAGTGGTCTGTTGGGCATGTACCTGACAAGCATGTCTGAAATGTTTTCTGGTGCGTGACTGTGGAGAGATTTATAGACTAGTAATAGTATTTTAAAGTCTATTCTAGAGTTGACAGGTAACCAGTGTAGTGATTTAAAGTCTGGTGTGATGTGTGCCCTGCGCCTAGTCTTAGTGAGGACTCGTGCTGCAGCATTCTGTATCATTTGTAGCTTAGAGATTGCTTTCTTTGGTAGGCCTTATAGTAGAGCATTGCAGTAGTCCAGCCTGCTTGTGATGAAAGTATGCATTAGTCTTTCGGTGTCAGCCTGAGAGAGAAAGGGTTGCACCATGGCAATGTTCCTTAAATGGTAAAAAGATGTCTTTGTAATATTCATGATGTGGTTTTCGAAATTAAGATCTGAGTCAAGTATGACACCTGGGTTTTTAGCCTGGCATTTGGTGTCAATTTCCAGAGTTTTTAAATGTGCAGATAGTTTCTCTCTTTCAGCTTTTTCTCCAATGATCAGTACTTCTGTTTTGTCCTGGTTTAGTTGGAGGAAATTATGTGACATCCATACATTTATTAATATCCGTAATACACTTGACAAGGCAGTCAATCAAGCTGTAGTTACTGGGTGTTACAGAAATATAGAGTTGGGTATCATCTGCGTAGCTATGGTAGCTAATGTTGTGCCTCCTGATGACACTGCCAAGGGGCACCATGTACAGGCTGAAGAGTAGAGGTCCTAGGATCGATCCTTGGGGCACCCCACAGGTCATAGGGATCTTTCCTGAGCTATGGTCACCGAGGGCAACAAAGAAATCACGACCGGTTATATAGGTCCTAAGCCAATTAAGGACCGGAGAGGCCAACCCACTTCTCCAGTCTTTTGATGAGGATTGCATAATCTATAGTATCAAAGGCTGCACTCAGGTCCAGGAGGATGAGAACAGAGAGCTCTTTGGAGTCAGCATTAATTCTGAGGTCATTTACAACTTTGACTAATGCCGTCTCTGTGCTATGATGGGCGCGAAAGCTGGACTGGAAAAGGTCAAGGGTAGAACTTGTAGCTAGGAAATCATTAATCTGTTTGAAAACAATCGTTTCCAGAATTTTACTCAAAAAGGGAAGGTTGGAGATTGGTCTTAAATTGCTAAGAACTGAAGTGTCTAAGTTGTTTTTCTTCAGCACGGGTCTCACCAAAGCAGTTTTAAGTATTGGTGGGAAGACACCTGTAGATAGGGAGTCATTAACAATGGCTAAAATGTCATAGGATACAGAGTCAAAAATTGTTTTGAAAAAATCAGTGGGGATGGGATCCAGCAGGCTTGTGGAGGATTTGAGTTTGGATACTACTTTTCTCAACATTTCTGTGTCCACCAGTGTAAACAAGCTCATATGTCCATTACATGGAGGAAGAGGATCTGTGAACAGGATGCATGGCCTTTCCTGGGTGACTTTCCTCCTAATATTCATAATCTTATCTCTGAAGTAAGCTGCAAATTCCTCACATTTGGAGGTAGAGAGCAGGTTATCTGGTGTTTTTACGGCAGGGTTTATTAGGCTATCAATTGTTGAGAAGAGCACTCTTGAATTATTGCGGTTGATAGATACGAATTTTGAGAAGTGGTCTTTCCTTGCATTTCTTATTGCTTTATCAAAGGCAGCGAGATGTTCTTTGAGAATATCATGGTGGACCTGTAGCTTGGTCTTTCTCCATATACGCTCAGATCTTCTGCAGGTTCTCTTTAGTTGATTTGTTTCCTCATTTTGCCATGGAGCTTTATGATTGGCTGTGATCTTTTTCAGTTTAATAGGTGCTACAGAATCCAAGGCTGCCCCTACTCTGGTGTTAAAGGCGGATGCTAAGTCTTCAATAGTGCGTGACGGCCCCACTTCTGGAGTTGATAAATTGTTTGTGATCATTATTTCTCTAAAACTATCGGATACTGCGGAGGTAAGATAACGTTTCTTGATAAAGCGCTAGTACTACTTTTGACTTTAGGAACCAATGCAGTGAAGAAGATACAGAAATGGTCAGAGAGAGCGAGGTCACTAATAGAGGAGACAGTGATAGTCAGGCCCTTAGTAATCACTAGATCAAGGGTGTCATAATTTGTATGGATGATGGACTGTTAAGGCTAGTTAGCTACGGGGCTCAAGTGCACGACACAGGAGGCAGGAAGCTCTTTGCCCAGCAGGGCGTTTATTGCTGGAGCTGGGAGGGAAGGTAGTGCCCGGATGGCTCAGGTTGGGAGCCTGGCAGGCTGGAGGTTGAGGTCGGTTGGAGCAGCTGCAGTGGGTGGCGGGCAGAGTGATGGGCAGGCAAGCCGGATCACAGCACACCTGGTCGTTCTGTAGGGAACACGGAGAGACGAGTAAGCCTTGAGGTGCGGTGGTCCAGAGAGCACACAAACACACATATATATAAGCAGAAATACTTTGTTTAACAACTACGATACTTGCCAGGCGTTTCTTAGGGAAGATCTGGCGATGAATGGCTGGAGAAACCGGCTTCTTGTAGGTAGAGGGGGTTCATGAGAAGGTGGCAGCAGATGTGCAGTGATCCGGCCATAAGCTCATTCGCCCATCAGCTCAACTCATTTCAGCTGTCGTTGGAGCGCCCTCAGTGCCCGTGCCGAGCTGCAGGGGGCGTGTGAGGTAGGCACAGAGGTGGAGGGTTGTGGAGAGGCGGAGGAGGGGGGCGTGTGTGGAGGTGAAACCGTAACAATGGACAGGAGTTCTGAAAATTCGGTAGAGAAGGCAGGGCATTGTTTAGGAGGCCTATACACTGTTACTGCCAGAACTGGAGGCTGGCATTTTAAGAACATAGCGTGGTATTCAAAAGAGGTAAAATCATCAAAGGAGATGATCCTGCAGCTGAGGGCATCTGTATATAACATAGGTATTTTAGGAGCACTGTACTGTATCGTATTGATAGCAGTAGCCAGTGCACTGTGGCATCTTGTAAAACTGAAGTTACTATGTGTAGGAGTACTGTACATGATAGCAGTAGCCAGTGCACTGTGACATATTGTAGCCTACCTTTTAGCAATATTATCATCATATTGCTCAAATGTAACATGCTCCATCAAGTTAATAGCCAAGTTGAAATGAAATAAGACCTATTAGGGGACTGAGGGTATGCAGTGTATGCTGCCCGTGACAGAAATCATCAGCATTAGCCTACTATGTTCCCTGTACGCTCCAGATAGCCCACTTCACCATCTATGTTCAAGGGAGCCAAAGCGTAAAACTACGCTCTCTACTGGTTGGGTTCACACAACCGCCCCATCTTTTGCATAGGGAGAAAAACTTGAAATAATTATAAATCGATATCAATGGATTGTGCGGCAGTGGCTAGTTGCAAAACTAGAATGGAGAAGTAAGACGCCTCCACTAGTCTGGGGGTCCACCTTGGGCAAGTGGTAGTACCCCCTAGCCCCCCTACCTGGGGTTACAGGAAAAAACGCTGATGACAGAACACCAAAAAGGAAGAGAGACCCGGCCCGGAGGAAGCCCGGGGCCCTTGTCTGGAGCCAGGCCCAGACGGAGGGCCCGCATGCGAGCGCCTGGTGGCCGGGCAGCCCGAATAAGCAACGTGGAAGCACCATCTCCTCCTCCATCGTCCCGTGGACCCACCACCCGCGGGAGGAATTGTCGGGGTCGGATGTGCTGCCAACTAGGTGGCGGTGAAGGCGGGGGGCACCGACGGACCGGACCCGGGCGGCAAAGGCTGGCTCTGGGGACATGGAACGTGACCTCGCTGGGGGGCAAGGAGCTGGAGCTTGTGAGGGAGGTGGAGCGATACCAATTACACCTGGTGGGGCTAACCTCCACGCACAGCACCGGCACCGGAACCAAACTCCTGGATAGGGGTTGGACCCTGTTCTTCTCCGGAGTTGCTCACGGTATGAGGCGTAAGGCAGGTGTGGCTATACTAGCTAGCCCCCAGCTGAGCGCCTCTGTGCTGGAGTTCACCCCAGTGGACGAGAGGGTCGCCTCCCTGCGCCTTAGGACTGTGGGGGGGGGGGACTCTGACTGTGGTTTGTGCTTATGCACCGAACAGCAGTTCAGAGTACTCAGCCTTCCTGCAGACCCTGAGTGGAGTCCTTTTGTGGGCTCCTGCAGGGGACTCCAGTGTCCTACTGGGGGACTTCAATGCACACGTAGGCAATGATGGAGAAACTTGGAGGGGCGTGATTGGAAGGCATGGCCACCACGATCTGAACCCGAGTGGTGTTTTGTTGTTGGACTTCTGTGCTAGTCACGGTTTGTCCATAACAAACACCATGTTCGAACACAAGGATGCCCACAAGTACACCTGGCATCAGAACACCTTAGGCCGAAGGTCGATGATCGATTTCGTTATCGTATCATCTGATCTGAGGCCATGCGTTTTGGACACTCGGGTAAAGAGAGGGGCAGAGCTGTCCACTGATCACCATCTGGTGGTGAGCTGGTTTCGATGGCGGGGGAAACTTCTGGACAGACCTGGAAAACCCAAGCGTGTAGTTAGGGTGAACTGGGAACGTCTGGAGGAAGAGCCTGTCCGGAGAGATTTCAATTGCCACCTCCGGCGGAGCTTCTCAGGCATCCCTGTGGAGGTTGGGGACATCGAGCATGAGTGGTCGGTGTTCAAAGCCTCCATTGCTGAAGCTGCGGCTGGGAGCTGTGGCCTGAGGGCCATAGGTACCTCAAGGGGCGGTAACCCTCGGACACCGTGGTGGACAGCGGTGGTGAGGGAAGCCGTCCGACTGAAGAAGGAGGCCTTCCAGGTTATGTTAGCCCGGGAGACCCCAGAAACAGTTGCAGGGTATCGACTGGCCCGGAGGGCTGCGGCTTCGGCCGTGACCAAGGCAAAGCAGCGGGAGTGGGAGGAGTTCGGAGAAACCATGGAGAAGGACTTTCGGTCGGCACCAAAGTGTTTCTGGAAGACCATCAGACACCTCAGGAAGGGAAAGTGGGGGACCATCCAAGCTGTATACAGCAAGGGGACACTGCTGACCTCAACTGAGGAGGTTGTTGAGCGTTGGAAGGAGCACTTTGAGGAACTCCTGAACCCGACTAATCCACCCTCTACGATCGAGGCAGAGCCGGAAGATGATGGGGGGTCGTCAATGTCCTTGGAGGAGGTCACTGAGGTAGTCAAACAACTCCACAGTGGCAGAGCCCCAGGGACTGATGAGATCCGTCCAGAAATGCTGAAGGCGCTGGGTGTAGAGGGGCTGTCTTGGTTGACACGCCTCTGTAACATTGCGTGGAAGTCTGGGTCAGTGCCGAAGGAGTGGCAGACTGGGGTGGTGGTCCCAATATTCAAAAAAGGGGACCAGAGGGTGTGTGCGAATTATAGAGGCATCACATTACTCAGCCTCCCAGTGAAAGTTTAATCCAAGGTGCTGGAAAGGAGGGTCCGGCCAATAGTCGAACCTCAGATCGAAGAGGAACAATGCGGATTTCGTCCTGGTCGTGGAACTACCGACCAGCTCTTCACTCTCGCAAGGATCTTGGAGGGGGCTTGGGAGTTTGCCCAACCTGTCTACATGTGTTTTGTGGACTTGGAGAAGGCTTACGACCGGGTCCCTCGAGAGGTCTTGTGGAGGGTTATGCGGGAGTATGGGGTGAGGGGGTCCCTACTTGGGGCCATCCAATCCCTGTACACCCAGAGCGAGAGCTGTGTCCAGGTCCTCGGCAGTAAGTCGTCTTCCTTTCCGGTGGGTGTTGGCCTCCGCCAGGGCTGCGCTTTGTCACCAATCCTGTTTGTGATTTTCATGGACAGGATATTACATTACATTACATTACAGTCATTTAGCAGACGCTTTTATCCAAAGCGACTAACAATAATTGCATTTAACGTAGGAAGAGCCAATGTACTACTACTTGCCAGAACTCACAAGTGCATCTTCTTTCTAAAACAAACAAGTGACTAAGAGCATAATCTAGTGCTGAAGGCAAAGTGCAAGAATCACAATCTAAAGTACAGTGCAATATAATAAGTGCTTAGGTGGGAGGATTGTTGTAGTACTTCTTGAAGAGATGAGTTTTGAGCCTGCGACGAAAGATGGGCAGCGACTCTGCTGTCCTGACATCAGTGGGCAGCTCATTCCACCACTGCGGGGCCAGGACAGAGAAGAGCCGTGACCGTGTCGATCGACCGCAGGAGCCTCGGAGTGACGGGGCAACCAGTCGCCCTGAGGTAGCAGAGCGTAGTGGTCGGGAGGGGATGTAGGGTTTGACCATGGCCTGGAGGTAGGAGGGGGCTGTTCCTTTCATTGCCCTGTAGGTTAGCGCCAGAGTTTTAAACTGGATGCGAGCCGCTACAGGGAGCCAGTGTAGGGAACGGAGGAGGGAAGTTGTGTGGGAGAATTTGGGGTGGTTGAACACCAGGCGAGCAGCAGCTTTCTGGACAAGTTCCAGAGGTTTAATGGCTGACGCCGGTGCCCCCGCGAGGATATCGAGGCGTAGCCGGGGGGAGGTGGGTTTGCAGTTCGGTGAGCTGGGGATCACGTCACTGCTTTTTGCAGATGATGTGGTCCTGATGGCATCAGCTGCCTGCGACCTCCAGCACTCTCTGGATAGGTTCGCAACTGAGTGTGAAGCGGCTGGGATGAGAATAAGCACTTCTAAATCTGAGGCCATGGTTCTCAGCAGGAAACCGGTGGCCTGTCCGCTCCGAGTAGGAAATGAGTCCTTACCCCAAGTGAAGGAGTTCAAGTATCTGGGGGTCTTGTTCACGAGTGAGGGAACCATGGAGAGGGAGTTTGGCCGGAGAATCGGAGCAGCTGGTGCGGTTCTGCAGTCGCTTTACCGCACTGTTGTGATGAAAAGAGAGCTGAGCCAAAAGGCAAAGCTCTCGATCTACCGGTCTATCTTCGTCCCCACCTTCACCTATGGTCATGAAGGATGGGTCATGACCGAAAGAACGAGATCACGGATACAAGCGGCCGAAATGAGTTTTCTCCGGAGGGTGGCTGGGGTCTCCCTGAGAGATCGGGTGAGAAGTTCAGTCATCCGGGAGAGACTCGGAGTAGAGCCGCTGCTCCTTTGCGTCGAAAGGAGCCAGTTGAGGTGGTTCGGGCATCTAGTGAGGATGCCTCCTGGGCGCCTCCCTAGGGAGGTGTTCCAGGCGTGTCCGGCTGGGAGGAGGCCGCGGGGTAGACCCAGGACTAGGTGGCGGGACTACATCTCCGCACTGGCCTGTGAGCGGCTAAAGATTCCCCAGGCAGAGCTGGTTGATGCTGCTAGGGAAAGGGATGTCTGGGGCCCCCTGATGGAACTGCTGCCTCCGCGACCCGACCCTGGATAAGCGGATGAAGATGATGATGATGATGATGATCAATGGATTGACAAAGCCATAAACTAGGCTACTAAGAATATCAAATTCCACCGCAATAATGTGCGGTTTCTCAAAGGTACTTTTTATTTCTTTAATTTAGGTCTACGTTGTAGTTATTTTACAGAGAGAACTACAACGATCCCTCTATTGTATTTTAGATTGCTATTCTTGCACTTTGCCTTCAGCACTAGATTATGCTCTTAGTCACTTGTTTTAGAAAGGAGATGCACTTGTGAGTTCCGGCAAGTAGCCTAGTAGGCTAGTAGCCTACATTGGCTTTTCCTACGCCTACGTTAAATGCAATTATTGTTAGTTGCTTTGGATAAACGCGTCTGCTAAATTACTGTAATACAATGAGATCTAGGCTACTACGGATCCGGGCATCTGTCGCGTTTTGAGAACTTCACTGGAGAGTGCAGCTGATCAGAGCACTATGTTGGTGTGCTTCGTAAACATGAGTCAATTGCTCTTGAATTATCTGTATGCCGAGATGAATCCAGTGATGTCCACCTCTTGAAATTTGGTCGAATTTACTGACCGCTGGATCAGTGAAACCCGGGGCTGCCAAGTCTCAGACACGCATTGCAGCCTATTCTCACGCTCACTCGCCACGCTTCACAATTCTCACTCGGAGAAATGACCAACCTCAAAATAGCCTACTACCAATTCAATGGCTATGGGACTCTTTTTTTTATTATTACTTGAACGAACGCTAATCTCGCCTCTCGGTCGTCCTTTGCGCTCAAAGAACGCTACCCAAATCTACCTATCGGGGAGGAGAGAGGGAGCCGTCCCGGTGGGGGGAGAGGGGGGTTGGTGCTTGTGACTACACTTAGTGAACGCTTTGCTTAGCAACCACTCGCTGCAACCTTGCCTTTTTATTAATTACACCCGTGTTTACCTAATGTAGATATCCTATTTCATAAATGCACTCATCAGTCCGACTCCAACACTTCCACACCCCTATCAAGACCACTAGAGGGCGCCTCGCCACGTTACATCTCCCATTGCTTTTATGATGTCATAGTAGACGTTGCTGACGCAGACACTTAAACAGTCAGTGATCCATTCCACCTCATCAGAGTAGCTAGTGACTTCTGGATCTGACACACTGACTTAGAGAAAACAAGTAAGTCCATAATGGGGATAAACTTTAGAGTAAGAATTTTCTACAATTATTCTGTATTCATTCTTTGACAAAAACACCCCCAATTGAAGACAGAATAGAGTACATATTGCTCTCTGAGCTTTGTTTAACCAAGTTGTCATATAAATGATGTGTTGATACTGGTTGATTAGAGGACTAGCAGTGATGGCTCTGGGTAATATGAGATCCTGGGTGAACCTCCTCTTCATCAGTGATCTGGTGAATAACCAGTTCCTTTATAGGACTTCAGTCAGACTGGGGCGGATAAATATAATAATAATAATAATAATACTTGATTCTTTTGGTTTCTGTTTGGTAAAGTGTTATCCAGCTAGGCCTACCGTGCTGTGTTGGAAAGTCCTGTATATCTAAATATAGGCCTAATGTGCTGCTAGGTATAGGTCTATTGTGCTGTATTGTAAAGTACTTGTATACAGTAGCTACAGTAGGTATATGACTACTGTTGTATGTTGTAAAGTGCTGTACAGCTAGGTATAGACCTACTGTCCTGTGTTGTAAAGAGCTGTATAGCTACAGTATGCTCGCTGTGATATGAAGTGGTATCAATCAATCAATCAATCAATCAATCAAAGCTGTATTTGTATAGCGCATTTCATACCCAGAGGCAACACAATGCGCTTTACAGAGAACAAGGGAGGTGGGGATACTGTACATCCCATCCCTACATATTCCAGAGGGAAGCAAAAAGTGAGCTGTACAAATTCTTCCCTGACCCCTCTCAACAAGGAAATCGAGCAAGCTCCTGGAGTATGTTTGTCTACCGGCTAAGAACATTTATAAAGCAATAAATTACATTAAATTACATTTTCAGAGTAAGAGAGGCTAAAAACATAATAGGAGAGACATGGCAAACACTGGTGTATGTCTGTGTGTGCGTGAATGTGCCTGGGCCCAGATAGAGGCAGGGGTTGGGGTAGAGAGGGGGTAGGAAAAGGATACGGACCCGGGTTAGGGTGAGGGGAAGGGGGACTGGGCCCAGGTCCAGGCCTAAGCCGGATGTGGACTGATGTGTGTACGTGTGTGTGTGTGTTAACTAAATACTACGACATCCACAGCTGACACGGGGGTATCTATCGGACTCAGGGTGGTGTGCGGGTGACAGTGGGGCATCCACTGGACCTGGTTAGAAGGTAGGAGGGAGAGAGAGAGGCACTAGGGGAGACAGAAAACGGTTAGTAGCATGCTGAGCCTTTGAAGCAACACAGATATCAGAACAGAACAAGCCTGTTTCAGGGCAACCAGCTTCTGTACACAACTTGATATACATAGAGTGCATAGCAGGATATACACCAATGTATACAGAGGATTCACAGGTAGGTTTGAGGCTGCCTTTCTGTGTCTCAATGTCCTGGCTAGTGATTGTAGGTTAGGCCAAAAAGGTACGTCTTGAGATCTTGCTTGAAGACCTCTGTTGTTTCGACCCTTCTTAGGCACTCCGGCAGGGTGTTCCAGAGGTTGGGGGCATAATAACTAATAGCTGCCTCTCCGTCTTTCTTGGTCCTGGCTTTTGGGACAGTTACGAGTTCAGTACCTGAGGATCTGAGTGGTCTGTTGGGCATGTACCTGACAAGCATGTCTGAAATGTTTTCTGGTGCGTGACTGTGGAGAGATTTATAGACTAGTAATAGTATTTTAAAGTCTATTCTAGAGTTGACAGGTAACCAGTGTAGTGATTTTAAGGCTGGTGTGATGTGTGCCCTTCGTCTAGTCTTAGTGAGGACTCGTGCTGCAGCATTCTGTATCATTTGTAGCTTAGAGATTGCTTTCTTTGGTAGGCCTTATAGTAGAGCATTGCAGTAGTCCAGCCTGCTTGTGATGAAAGTATGCATTAGTCTTTCGGTGTCAGCCTGAGAGAGAAAGGGTTGCACCATGGCAATGTTCCTGTTAGGGCTAGCGGAGGAGGACCCAAAAGCAGACTCAAAAATGGCTTGGAGGTGAAGCCCGGAGGCGTGTTTATTTGGTATGGCCAGGCAGGATCAGGTCGGAGAGGCAAGCGGGGGTCAGGCAGGGACGTGGTAGTCAGACAGGCGTGGGTCGGGCAGGAGCGTGGTACTCAGACAGGCGTGGGTCAGGCAGGAGCGTGGTACTCAGGCAGGCGTGGGTCAGGCAGGAGCGTGGTACTCAGGCAGGCGTGGGTCAGGCAGGAGCGTGGTAGTCAGACAGGCGTGGGTCAGGCAGGTTTGTGGTCCTCAGGCAGGCGTGGGTCAGGCAGGTTAACTAGGATGAATGAAAACAAAGAACGGTGAGACAGGCTCGAGTAAGGAGTAGGGATTTAGCTGGAGTCGTGTTACCCACTGGGTTGGTCAACGATCTGGCACAGAGGGCTGTGTGGACCGGCTTCTTATCCTGCTGGCGATTGGTTGATCAGGACCAGGTGCGTTGAGGTGTGGAGGAGAGGCAATCAAGGTGACGCACGGCAGGTGTGGATCGGGGGCGTGTCTGGCTTGTGACCGCAGACGTGCCCGCAGTTCCCGCTGCAGGCTCTGGGAGGTGCTGGGGGAAACGGAGTCCGGCACTGGAGAGACAGGGTCAGGCTGGGGGACAGGCTGGGGACCAGCGTCAGAACCGGGGCTCGGGCCGGGGTCAGGGGGCTGAGGAGGTGGACGAGGCTGACGCGGCGGTGCCGTGACAGTTCCTTAAGTGGTAAAAAGATGTCTTTGTAATATTCATGATGTGGTTTTCGAAATTAAGATCTGAGTCAAGTATGACACCTGGGTTTTTAGCCTGGCATTTGGTGTAAATTTTCAGAGTTTTTAAATGTGCAGATAGTTTCTCTCTTTCAGCTTTTTCTCCAATGATCAGTACTTCTGTTTTGTCCTGGTTTAGTTCGAGGAAATTATGTGACATCCATACATTTATATCCGTAATACACTTGACAAGGCAGTCAATCAAGCTGTAGTTACTGGGTGTTACAGAAATATAGAGTTGGGTATCATCTGCGTAGCTATGGTAGCTAATGTTGTGCCTCCTGATGACACTGCCAAGGGGCACCATGTACAGGCTGAAGAGTAGAGGTCCTAGGATCGATTCTTGGGGCACCCCACAGGTCATAGGGATCTTTCCGGAGCTATGGTCACCGAGGGCAACAAAGAAATCACGACCGGTTAGATAGGTCCTAAGCCAATTAAGGACTGGACCGGAGAGGCCAACCCACTTCTCCAGTCTTTTGATGAGGATTGCATAATCTATAGTATCAAAGGCTGCAAAAGGTCCAGGAGGATGAGAACAGAGAGCTCTTTGGAGTCAGCATTAATTCTGAGGTCATTTACAACTTTGACTAATGCCGTCTCTGTGCTATGATGGGCGCGAAAGCCGGACTGGAAAAGGTCAAGCGTAGAACTTGTAGCTAGGAAATCATTAATCTGTTTGAAAATCATTAATCTGTTTGAAAACAATAGTTTCCAGAATTTTACTCAAAAAGGGAAGGTTGGAGATTGGTCTAAAATTGCTAAGAACTGAAGTGTCTAAGTTGTTTTTCTTCAGCAGGCTTGTGGAGGATTTGAGTTTGGATACTACTTTTCTCAACATTTCTGTGTCCACCAGTGTAAACAAGCTCATATGTCCATTACATGGAGGAAGAGGATCTGTGAACAGGATGCATGGCCTTTCCTGGGTGACTTTCCTCCTAATATTCATAATCTTATCTCTGAAGTAAGCTGCAAATTCCTCACATTTGGAGGTAGAGAGCAGGTTATCTGGTGTTTTTACGGCAGGGTTTATTAGGCTATCAATTGTTGAGAAGAGCACTCTTGAATTATTGCGGTTGATAGATATGAATTTTGAGAAGTGGTCTTTCCTTGCATTTCTTATTGCTTTATCAAAGGCAGCGAGATGTTCTTTGAGAATATCATGGTGGACCTGTAGCTTGGTCTTTCTCCATATACGCTCAGATCTTCTGCAGGTTCTCTTTAGTTGATTTGTTTCCTCATTTTGCCATGGAGCTTTATGATTGGCTGTGATCTTTTTCAGTTTAATAGGTGCTACAGAATCCAAGACTGCCCCTACTCTGGTGTTAAAGGCGGATGCTAAGTCTTCAATAGTGCCTGACGGCCCCACTTCTGGAGTTGATAAATTGTTTGTGATCATTATTTCTCTAAAACTATCGGATACTGCGGAGGTAAGATAACGTTTCTTGATAAAGCGCTACTACTACTTTTGACTTTAGGAACCAATGCAGTGAAGAAGATACAGAAATGGTCAGAGAGAGCGAGGTCAATAATAGAGACGACAGTGATAGTCAGGCCCTTAGTAATCACTAGATCAAGGGTGTCATAATTTGTATGGATGATGGACTGTTAAGGCTAGTTAGCTACGGGGCTCAAGTGCACGACACAGGAGGCAGGAAGCTCTTTGCCCAGCAGGGCGTTTATTGCTGGAGCTGGGAGGGAAGGTAGTGCCCGGATGGCTCAGGTTGGGAGCCTGGCAGGCTGGAGGTTGAGGCCGGTAGGAGCAGCTGCAGTGGGTTGCGGGCAGAGTGATGGGCAGGCAAGCCGGATCACAGCACACCTGGTCGTTCTGTAGGGAACACGGAGAGACGAGTAAGCCTTGGGGTGCGGTGGTCCAGAGAGCACACAAACACACATATATATAAGCAGAAATACTTTGTTTAACAACTACGATACTTGCCAGGCGTTTCTTAGGGAAGATCTGGCGATGAATGGCTGGAGAAACCGGCTTCTTGTAGGTAGAGGGGGTTCATGAGAAGGTGGCAGCAGGTGTGCAGTGATCCGGCCATAAGCTCATTCGCCCATCAGCTCAACTCATTTCAGCTGTCGTTGGAGCGCCCTCAGTGCCCATGCCGAGCCGCAGGGGGCGTGTGAGGTAGGCACAGAGGTGGAGGGTTGTGGAGAGGCGGAGGAGGGGGGCGTGTGTGGAGGTGAAACCGTAACAATGGACAGGAGTTCTGAAAATTCGGTAGAGAAGGCAGGGCATTGTTAAGAAGGCCTATACACTGTTACTGCCAGAACTGGGGGCTGGCATTTTAAGAACATAGCGTGGTATTCAAAAGAGGTAAAATCATCAAAGGAGATGATCCTGCAGCTGAGGGCATCTGTATATAACATAGGTATTTTAGGAGCACTGTACTGTATCGTATTGATAGCAGTAGCCAGTGCACTGTGGCATCTTGTAAAACTGAAGTTACTATGTGTAGGAGTACTGTACATGATAGCAGTAGCCAGTGCACTGTGACATATTGTAGCCTACCTTTTAGCCATATTATCATCATATTGCTCAAATGTAACATGCTCCATCAAGTTAATAGCCAAGTTGAAATGAAATAAGACCTATTAGGGGACTGAGGGTATGCAGTGTATGCTGCCCGTGACAGAAATCATCAGCATTAGCCTACTATGTTCCCTGTACGCTCCAGATAGCCCACATCACCATCTATGTTCAAGGGAGCCAAAGCGTAAAACTACGCTCTCTACTGGTTGGGTTCACACAACCGCCCCATCTTTTGCATAGGGAGAAAAACTTGAAATATAATAAATCGATATCAATGGATTGACAAAGCCATAAACTTGGCTACTAACAATATCAAATTCCGCCGCAATAATGTGCGGTTTCTCAAAGGTACTTTTTATTTCTTTAATTTAGGTCTACGTTGTAGTTATTTTACAGAGCGAACTACAACGATCCCTCTATTGTATTTTAGATTTCTATTCTTGCACTTTGCCTTCAGCACTAGATTATGCTCTTAGTCACTTGTTTTAGAAAGGAGATGCACTTGTGAGTTCCGGCAAGTAGCCTAGTAGGCTAGTAGCCTACATTGGCTTTTCCTACGTTAAATGCAATTATTGTTAGTTGCTTTGGATAAACGCGTCTGCTAAATTACTGTAATACAATGAGATCTAGGCTACTACGGATCCGGGCATCTGTCGCGTTTTGAGAACTTCACTGGAGAGTGCAGCTGATCAGAGCACTATGTTGGTGTGCTTCGTAAACATGAGTCAATTGCTCTTGAATTATCGTATACCAAGATGAATCCAGTGATGTCCACCTCTTGAAATTTGGTCGAATTTACTGACCGCTAGATCAGTGAAACCCGGGGCTGCCAAGTCTCAGACACAGAATCACGCTGGATTCAAAGTTTCGACCTTGGTCTGCGTGAAGCCTTGCGGGGCAACCATAACATACAAACCAGTGTTTGATTAGAGCTGCCGCAGTGGTCCGCGCAGTCTGGTCTTTGGTCGGTACTGCCACCGTAAACCGTGTAAACATGTCAGTCAGTACCAGCACGTTTTCATAGCCTCCTGTTGATGGCTCCAACACGGTGAAATCCATTGCGAGGACCTCGAGCGGTGCAGTGACATTAGTGCACGTCATCAGAGCCTGTGTTTTAGGGAACACATCCCTGGCCAGAGCTTTTACACTGTTGTGTCCAGCTCTTCACATCTTTTGACATCCTTGGCCAGTAGTAACCACGGCGCAGCAGCTGTAAGGTACTCCTTTCACTGAAGTGACCACTGTGGTCGTGTTGGGTTTCATAGATATACCGCTGTAGCGCTGCTGGTACAACCAACTGTCGCACTTCTTCACCATCACGGGGGTCACGCAGGTACCGGAACAGGACACCCTTCTGCAACTGCAGCCGTCTCCATTGCCCATACAGCCTCCGCTGGAGCAAACTCATTTCTCGGAGCTGCAACATAGTAGGGGGGGTACCCCGTCTCACCGCTTCTAATATCGGGCCCACGTCAGGGTCCTTGATTTGGAGTTGCTGAAACTCATCCCAGCTATGGCCGCAGAGGTTACCTCGCACAGTGGCCTGCGTTGCAGTGACGATAGGCCCCTTATCCTCCTCAACCATCTGCGCGGGCCAGAGACTGGCACGGACCTCATCCTCTTTTATTACTAGGAAGTCCTTCTCAACATCCTCTGTCTCCGGCTCCTGCCCCACTGGGATGCGTGACAACACGTCAGCATTCTGGTTCAGCCTTCCAGGTTTGTAGTGGACCTCAAAGTTATACTCCGCAAGCTGTGCAACCCATCTCTGTTCCACCGCTCCAAGGTTAGCAGTTTCCAAATAGCGCAGGGGGTTGTGATCAGTGATGACAGTGAACTTTGAGTAGAGCAAGAGGTCTCTGAACTTTTCAGTAACTGCCCACTTAAGGGCCAGGAGTTCAAGCTTGAACGCACTGTAGTTCTTGTCATTACGTTCGGACCCACGCAAACCCCTGCTGGCGAAGGCTACCACACGCTCCACCCCATCTTGCTGTTGACTCAGCACTGCTCCTAGTCCAAGGTTGCTTGCATCTGTTGTCATGACAAAGGGGCGTCGGAAGTCAGGGTACGCTAGCACAGGCGGAGACATCAGACACTTCCTTAACTGGTTGAATGCAGCATGGCAGTCCTCACTCCACACAAACGGCATGGGCTGGGACCCAGTGGCCCCTTTCCTCTTAGCTTTTCCCAAAAAGGCGTGCAGTGGGCAAGCCAATTGAGCAAAGTGCGGTACGAAGCGCCGGTAGTAGGACATGAAGCCCACCACCTGTCTGACCTCCTTCACGGTGCGGGGCACAGGCCAGTCCTCCAGCGCCTTCACCTTCTCCACATCCACCTGTACTCCAGCGGCCGACACGATGTGCCCGAGAAACTTAACCTCTGTCTTGAAAAGGAAGCATTTCCGGGGCTTGAGTTTTAGGCCATGTTCCCCCAGGCGCGTGAGCACCATGTCCAGCCTCTCACAGTGGCTGTCGAAGTTGCTAGAGAAGACTAGAATGTCATCTAGGTACACCAGCAATACGTCAAATGCAAGGTCCCCCAGCACTACCTCCATTAGTCGCTGAAACGTTGCGGGGGCATTGCACAACCCGAAGGGCATGCGGGCCCACTCGTATAGTCCGAACGGTGTTGTGACGGCAGTCTTCTCCTGGTCTTGCTTCTCCACGGCCACCTGGAAGTATCCTGCGGTCAAGTCCAGAGATGAGAAAAGCTTGGCCTGGCCCAGAGCATCCAGAGACTCTTCCACTCTTGGGAGAGGGTATGCATCACGGTGCGTTACGCTGTTCAGTCTGCGGTAGTCACAGCAGAAACGCACTGACCCATCCTTTTTGATCACAATCACAGCCGGTGATGCCCAGGGGCTGCAGCTCTCTCTAAGTACCCCCTGCGTGACCAGATCCTGGACATGCTGCTTAAACTCTTGAAACACATGAGGGGGCACCCGCCGATGTCTTTGCTTGATGGGTTTTGTGTTGTCAGTGGGGATACGGTGGGTGACTGTGGTGGTGTACCCAAAATCACTGTCGTCCTGTGAGAACACAGCATGGTGCTTTTCTAGAAGTCTGTTTAGCTGCCCCACTTGCACTGCATCGAGGTCTTGGAGGTTTGCCTGAACCGGGATAGATAACGGTCCCATGAGCTTTGACACAGGCTCCTTCCCCCGTTCCAGCATCCTGACTCGCAGCTCACCAGTGGCTTCTTCGAACGCCACCATCTCTTTTAGTAGTACTTTACTCGGCTTACTCATTTCACCCAGCCTCGCCCTGGGGCGCAGTGTGACGGGCACTCCACTTGAGTTTAGCAGCCTGACTGGCACCTTCCCGTTGGTGGAGTGTGTCAGGACGTTGGCGACTAGCAGGCCACAGGGCAGGTTGGAAGTCGGTGTCGCCTCGACCAGGACCTGGCTGCTTGCCCGTGGGGGCACCCTGCAGCGCCCTTCAATGACCACTTCACTATGTGGAGGAATGACTACTGGACGTCGCCCTGCTACTTTGATATAGCCGATCTTGCCAGTGGGACCACCGTACTGCTCTTCTCTGCCGATCTCAGCAAAAATGCGGCGAATCTTCTGTGTCGCGGCGGCCGGTTTGTGCTGGCCCATCTTCTGCATGCCGTCGAAGCCAGAGAATAGACTGTGGAGGTTACCAAGTACATTCATCCCCAGGATCCCGGGCACCGTACTCTTCTCTTCGCTGCCACCGTTGCTGTCCTTCAAGACAAACACACATTTTCCTGGCAGTTTCATCCCTAGACACTCCACATCTGCATAGAGGCACCCAACAACTGGGATACTCAGCCCATTCGTGGCTGTAAGTTTAATCCATCTCGCTGAGGATAGCTCCGTTCCCTCATATTGTTTCCGGAAGTGGGCTTCAGACATGGTTGTCACCTCAGAACCGGTATCCACCAAACAACATGTGCTCACCCCATCGATTAAAACATCCAGTGTGAAACAGCTGCCAAAGGTGCCACCTGACTCCCGACCAAACTCATCCAACACGGACAATGTAGACGTGGCCCGCTCTACAGCAGCGGTCCTAACGCTGGCCTGCACATCTGTCTCAAGCAGCTCCAGTTCCTGAGCATCAGACCTGATCGTATTGGTTTGACGTGGCTTGTCCTTCACACTGGGACAGTTACGGCTGATGTGACCGGGCTGTTGGCAGGAGTAGCAGATCAATTGCCCTCTGTCGTCTCGTCGCGGCGGCCTGCGCTGACCACTGCTGGGGCTGTCGCGACGTTCAGTCCTCTGTAATGCCTGGAACAGCTCCTCTTGTCGAGCTGCTAACTGCCTCACTGATTCTTGAAGTGCTTGTATGGCCGACGCGGGGGTCATGTCTTCTGCAGCCGCAGCATGAACAGCCCCACGGCCAGGGCCCCTCGGAAGCAGCGGTGGGAGAGGATTCCTCCTCCTCCGACCAGTCGATCGCTGCCTGCATTAGCTGGATGAACATCAGCCCTGGCTCAGCCTTCGCCCGCCGCTTCATCTCGCGGCGCAGAGAGTCATCCCTCAATCCCAGTACAAACTGCTCTTTCAGTAAAGAATCTGCATTGGGGACGCGGTCAGGATCACGTTGCTTTAGGCGGCGGAGCTTCTCCTGTAGATCATAGGCGAACACTCTGGTTTTCTCCCCGGAGGCTTGATGACGCTCGTAGAATTCCTTGAGACGTGTGCCGATCGGAGCCTTGTCTCCATAAGTCTCCTCCAGGACCTTAAAGACCGCCTGTGTATCTGCAGCATGTCCCTCCAGGACAAATCTCACTGTCAGTCTCGCTTCTCCCTTTAGATGCTCCTTCAGAAGTTCAACCTGGTCTTCCTCCGGCACGCGGCCTACTCTGAAACCTGACTTCATGGAGGCAACCCAGTCTTCGACACACAGTTCCCCTCTTTCTTGACCCCCACTAAAATCAGGGTATTTCCGGTCTCGCTGTACATACAGCGTGGGTGCACTCCTTGCACCAGCGGCTTGCTCCAGGACCCCCCTTGCCAGAGCAAGAGTGTCTCTCTGATCACTCCGTGCCTGCTCAAAGAATGCAGACTGCTCTTCCATACGAGCCTCCTGTTCCGTGAGCTTACTTTTTAGGGCGTCGAACTGCGCTTGTAGCTGCTCCATGTTGAATACTTTCTCTGTGCGCAATACACTCACAGGGTTTCTGTGCAGGAATTGATCCTGTTCGTGACGCCAAATGTAGCGGACAGGCCTTGCCCGCGTAGTGGGGTGTGACTGCAGGACTCACCGGGTGACTGGAGAGCGCAGGATCCAGGTCTCTGTATCCCCAGCCTTTAATGTCTCTTCACTACTGCGCTTCGGGTGTGGATGATTTGTGCTGAGCCCTACAATTTCTGCTAAACTCAGTCTAACCTGAGGTGTGTGAGCAGCATAAGCTGACCCTAAGTCTGACCCAACTGTTCCTTTCCACACTGAACCACCAGGCTATAATAAGAGTACACCCCCACACCCAGTGAGCCTTATAGACCAATTACTTAGTGACCCGGGCCTCTAATGCCCACTCTCATATAAAAAAGAAAGAAAGAATTCCCCCGCTACTGGCTTGTAATAAAATTAATACTATTTATTAGAATACCAAGAATACCAAAAAAATACTAATGTTAAAGTTTATGAAAATGACCCTCTTAACCCTATCAGGACCGGTCCATACAAAAGAACACTGACATGAACTCAAAATGACATCAACAGTCAATGAGAGAGATACCCATACACACAGCACTTCAGTGAAATTCAGTAATAACCCACACTTTCCGTACGAACACGGCTGAATAGTCCCGCGATGCACACACACGCATACAGAAAAAGTCACTGGAACTCTAAACAATCCGAACAGTTCAGTTCCAATGCGAACGTTGCTGAATGGTCCCGCGATGCACACAAACGCATACAGAAAAAGTCACTGGAATTCTAAACGATCCGAACAGTTGAGTTCCAATGCGAACGTTGCTGAATGGTCCCGCGTTCACAAGAACGGTCTCCGTCTAGAATGTGCACTGCCTGGCTAGTCAGAGGAGAAGTGCCCACTAGTGGGCTAACGGACAGAATTCACCTGCGTCCCAGAAGACAGGTTGCGATGTTGATCCGGGGGTTGCCCAGCCGGAGCCAAGCCGTAGTGAGGGGATGCAGAGCTGTAGCAGGGATCCTTGAGGACGTCCCTCTCCAGAAAGTGTGCCGACACGACGCAAACTAGTCACAACACAAAAAGCTAGCTCACAACACTGCAACTGGCTAACCTAGTGCTGTGCGCACGCTAGCTAATTCACTTTACACATCGATGGTCTCGGTTTTAAACGTCTTCTTCTCGAAGGCCACTGGAGCCTAACTTAGCACTTTTATTCATTCACTGTCCACTACTCGCAGATCTTTTTGTCAAGATCCACGGAAACGTCGTCAGTCGCAGTCCGTCCTGAACGACCAGCATCATTTTCTCTTCCCGCCACACCACCGTTGTCCTCTCGCTTTCTTATATCTTTTCTCTCTCCTGCACGTACACAGGCGTTTCTGTGGCAGTCACTTCACTGGTTGGCTGACTGTCACTCATGTTAACGTGGGCGGAGCACATAAAAACACATGTCCAATCAACAACAGGAAAAACACATAACACTAAGTATATTCATATAAACCACATCTCTACACAGCCTATTCTCACAGTCACTCGCCACGCTTCACAATTCTCACTCGGAGAAATGACCAACCTCAAAATAGCCTAGGCTACTACCAATTCAATGGCCATGGGACTCTTTTTTTTATTATTACTTGAATGAACGCTAATCTCGCCTCTCGGTCGTCCTTCGCGCTCAAAGAACGCTACCCAAATCTACTTATCGGGGAGGAGAGAGGGAGCCGTCCCGGTGGGGGGAGAGGGGGTTGGTGCTTGTGACTACACTTAGTGAACGCTTTGCTTAGCAACCACTCGCAGCAACCTCGCCTTTTTATTAATTACACCCGTGTTTACCTAATGTAGATATCCTATTTCAAAAATGCACTCATCAGTCCGACTCCAACACTTCCACACCCCTATCAAAACCACTAGAGGGCGCCTCGCCACGTTACATCTCCCATTGCTTTTATGATGTCATAGTAGACGTTGCTGACGCAGACACTTAAACATTCAGTGATCCATTCCACCTCATCAGAGTAGCTAGTGACTTCTGGATTTGAGACACTGACTTAGAGAAAACAAGTAAGTCCATAATGGGGATAAACTTTAGAGTAAGAATTTTCTACAATTATTCTGTATTCATTCTTTGACAAAAACACCCCCAATTGAAGACAGAATAGAGTACATATTGCTCTCTGAGCTTTGTTTAACCAAGTTGTCATATAAATTATGTGTTGATACTTGTTGATTAGAGGACTAGCAGTGATGGCTCTGGGTAATATGAGATCCTGGGTGAACCTCCTCTTCATCAGTGATCTGGTGAATAACCAGTTGCTTTATAGGACTTTAGTCAGACTGGGGCAGATAAATATAATAACAATAATAATAATATTAATAATACTTGATTCTTTTGGTTTCTGTTTGGTAAAGTGTTATCCAGCTAGGCCTACCGTGCTGTGTTGGAAAGTCCTGTATATCTAAATATAGGCCTAATGTGCTGCTAGGTATAGGTCTATTGTGCTGTATTGTAAAGTACTTGTATACAGTAGCTACAGTAGGTATATGACTACTGTTGTATGTTGTAAAGTGCTGTACAGCTAGGTATAGACCTACTGTCCTGTGTTGTAAAGAGCTGTATAGCTACAGTATGCTCGCTGTGATATGAAGTGGTATCAATCAATCAAAGCTGTATTTGTATAGCGCATTTCATACCCAGTGTTAGGGTTTTGATGGAGGACCCAAGAGCAGACACGATTGGGGTGAAAGCCCGTAGGCACGTTTATTGAGATCCGGGGAGAGGCAGGCAGTAACGTGGTCCGTAGACAGGCGTGGGTCAGGCGGGGACGTGGTAGTCGTACAGGCGATGGTCAGGCAGGAGCGTGGTAGTCGTACAGGCGATGGTCAGGCAGGAGCGGGGTTGTCGTACAGGCGTGGGTCAGGCAGGAGCAGGGTTGTCGTACAGGCGTGGGTCAGGCAGGAGCGTGGTAGTCGTACAGGCGATGGTCAGGCAGGAGCAGGGTTGTCGTACAGGCGTGGGTCAGACAGGAGCGGGGTAATCGTACAGGTGTGGGTCAGGCAGGAGCAGGGTAATCGTACAGGCGTGGGTCAGGCAGGAACTGGATACTGGGAAGACAGGGAGAACAGGGTAAGGCAAGGTTCAAAAACAGACGAGGCAGGGAGCTAGAGACGTGTACCCACTAGGTTGGTTGGTCAACGATCTGGCACAGAGGGCTGTGTGGACCGGCTTCTTATCTTGCTGGCGATTGGCTGATCAGGACCAGGTGCGTTGATTGGCTGATCAGGACCAGGTGCGTTGAGGTGTGGAGGAGAGGCAATCAAGGTGACGCACGGCAGGTGTGGATCGGGGGCGTGTCTGGCTTGTGACCGCAGACGTGGCCGCAGTTCCCGCTGCAGGCTCTGGGAGGTGCTGGGGGAAACGGAGTCCGGCACTGGAGAGACAGGGACAGGCTGGGGACCAGCGTCAGAACCGGGGCTCGGGCCGGGGTCAGGGGGCTGAGGAGGTGGACGAGGTGGACGAGGCTGACGCGGCGGTGCCGTGACACAGAGGCAACACAATGCGCTTTACAGAGAACAAGGGTGGTGGGGATACATCCCATCCCTACATATTCCAGAGGGAAGCAAAAAGTGAGCTGTACAAATTCTTCCCTGACCCCTCTCAACAAGGAAATCGAGCAAGCTCCTGGAGTATGTTTGTCTACCGGCTAAGAACATTTATAAAGCAATAAATTACATTAAATTACATTTTCAGAGTAAGAGAGGCTAAAAACATAATAGGAGAGACATGGCAAACACTGGTGTATGTCTGTGTGTGCGTGAATGTGCCTGGGCCCAGATAGAGGCAGGGGTTGGGGTAGAGAGGGGGTAGGAAAAGGATACGGACCCGGGTTAGGGTGAGGGGAAGGGGGACTGGGCCCAGGTCCAGGCCTAAGCCGGATGTGGACTGATGTGTGTACGTGTGTGTGTGTGTTAACTAAATACTACGACATCCACAGCTGACACGGGGGTATCTATCGGACTCAGGGTGGTGTGCGGGTGACAGTGGGGCATCCACTGGACCTGGTTAGAAGGTAGGACGGAGAGAGAGAGGCACTAGGGGAGACAGAAAACGGTTAGTAGCATGCTGAGCCTTTGAAGCAACACAGATATCAGAACAGAACAAGCCTGTTTCAGGGCAACCAGCTTCTGTACACAACTTGATATACATAGAGTGCATAGCAGGATATACACCAATGTATACAGAGGATTCACAGGTAGGTTTGAGGCTGCCTTTCTGTGTCTCAAGGTCCTGGCTAGTGATTGTAGGCTAGGCCAAAAAGGTACGTCTTGAGATCTTGCTTGAAGACCTCTGTTGTTTCGACCCTTCTTAGGCACTCCGGCAGGGTGTTCCAGAGGTTGGGGGCATAGAAACTAAAAGCTGCCTCTCCGTCTTTCTTGGTCCTGGCTTTTGGGACTGTTACGAGTTCAGTACCTGAGGATCTGAGTGGTCTGTTGGGCATGTACCTGACAAGCATTTCTGAAATGTTTTCTGGTGCGTGACTGTGGAGAGATTTATAGACTAGTAATAGTATTTTAAAGTCTATTCTAGAGTTGACAGGTAACCAGTGTAGTGATTTAAAGGCTGGTGTGATGTGTGCCCTGCGTCTAGTCTTAGTGAGGACTCGTGCTGCAGCATTCTGTATCATTTGTAGCTTAGAGATTGCTTTCTTTGGTAGGCCTGATAGTAGAGCATTGCAGTAGTCCAGCCTGCTTGTGATGAAAGTATGCATTAGTCTTTCGGTGTCAGCCTGAGAGAGAAAGGGTTGCACCATGGCAATGTTCCTTAAGTGGTAAAAAGATGTCTTTGTAATATTCATGATGTGGTTTTCGAAATTAAGATCTGAGTCAAGTATGACACCTGGGTTTTTAGCCTGGCATTTGGTGTCAATTTCCAGAGTTTTTAAATGTGCAGATAGTTTCTCTCTTTCAGCTTTTTCTCCAATGATCGGTACTTCTGTTTTGTCCTGGTTTAGTTGGAGGAAATGATGTGACATCCATACATTTATATCCGTAATACACATGACAAGGCAGTCAATCAAGCTGTAGTTACTGGGTGTTACAGAAATATAGAGTTGGGTATCATCTGCGTAGCTATGGTAGCTAATGTTGTGCCTCCGGATGACACTGCCAAGGGGCACCATGTACAGGCTGAAGAGTAGAGGTCCTAGGATCAATCCTTGGGGCACCCCACAGGTCATAGGGATCTTTCCTGAGCTATGGTCACCGAGGGCAACGAAGAAATCACGACCGGTTAGATAGGTCCTAAGCCAATTAAGGACTGGACCGGAGAGGCCAACCCACTTCTCCAGTCTTTTGATGAGGATTGCATAATCTATAGTATCAAAGGCTGCACTCAGGTCCAGGAGGATGAGAACAGAGAGCTCTTTGGAGTCAGCATTAATTCTGAGGTCATTTACAACTTTGACTAATGCCGTCTCTGTGCTATGATGGGCGCGAAAGCCGGACTGGAAAAGGTCAAGCGTAGAACTTGTAGCTAGGAAATCATTAATCTGTTTGAAAATCATTAATCTGTTTGAAAACAATAGTTTCCAGAATTTTACTCAAAAAGGGAAGGTTGGAGATTGGTCTAAAATTGCTAAGAACTGAAGTGTCTAAGTTGTTTTTCTTCAGCACGGGTCTCACCAAAGCAGTTTTAAGTATTGGTGGGAAGACACCTGTAGATAGGGAGTCATTAACAATGGCTAAAATGTCATAGGATACAGAGTCAAAAAATGTTTTGAAAAAATCAGTGTGGATGGGATCCAGCAGGCTTGTGGAGGATTTGAGTTTGGATACTACTTTTCTCAACATTTCTGTGTCCACCAGTGTAAACAAGCTCATATGTCCATTACATGGAGGAAGAGGATCTGTGAACAGGATGCATGGCCTTTCCTGGGTGACTTTCCTCCTAATAATCTTATCTCTGAAGTAAGCTGCAAATTCCTCACATTTGGAGGTAGAGAGCAGGTTATCTGGTGTTTTTACGGCAGGGTTTATTAGGCTATCAATTGTTGAGAAGAGCACTCTTGAATTATTGCGGTTGATAGATATGAATTTTGAGAAGTGGTCTTTCCTTGCATTTCTTATTGCTTTATCAAAGGCAGCGAGATGTTCTTTGAGAATATCATGGTGGACCTGTAGCTTGGTCTTTCTCCATATACGCTCAGATCTTCTGCAGGTTCTCTTTAGTTGATTTGTTTCCTCATTTCGCCATGGAGCTTTATGATTGGCTGTGATCTTTTTCAGTTTAATAGGTGCTACAGAATCCAAGGCTGCCCCTACTCTGGTGTTAAAGGCGGATGCTAAGTCTTCAATAGTGCCTGACGGCCCCACTTCTGGAGTTGATAAATTGTTTGTGATCATTATTTCTCTAATACTATCGGATACTGCGGAGGTAAGATAACGTTTCTTGATAAAGCGCTAGTACTACTTTTGACTTTAGGAACCAATGCAGTGAAGAAGATACAGAAATGGTCAGAGAGAGCGAGGTCACTAATAGAGACGACAGTGATAGTCAGGCCCTTAGTAATCACTAGATCAAGGGTGTCATAATTTCTATGGATGATGGACTGTTAAGGCTAGTTAGCTACGGGGCTCAAGTGCACGACACAGGAGGCAGGAAGCTCTTTGCCCAGCAGGGCGTTTATTGCTGGAGCTGGGAGGGAAGGTAGTGCCCGGATGGCTCAGGTTGGGAGCCTGGCAGGCTGGAGGTTGAGGCCGGTTGGAGCAGCTGCAGTGGGTGGCGGGCAGAGTGATGGGCAGGCAAGCCGGATCACAGCACACCTGGTCGTTCTGTAGGGAACACGGAGAGACGAGTAAGCCTTGAGGTGCGGTGGTCCAGAGAGCACACAAACACACATATATATAAGCAGAAATACTTTGTTTAACAACTACGATACTTGCCAGGCGTTTCTTAGGGAAGATCTGGCGATGAATGGCTGGAGAAACCGGCTTCTTGTAGGTAGAGGGGGTTCATGAGAAGGTGGCAGCAGGTGTGCAGTGATCCGGCCATAAGCTCATTCGCCCATCAGCTCAACTCATTTCAGCTGTCGTTGGAGCGCCCTCAGTGCCCGTGCCGAGCTGCAGGGGGCGTGTGAGGTAGGCACAGAGGTGGAGGGTTGTGGAGAGGCGGAGGAGGGGGGCGTGTGTGGAGGTGAAACCGTAACAATGGACAGGAGTTCTGAATATTCGGTAGAGAAGGCAGGGCATTGTTTAGGAGGCCTATACACGGTTACTGCCAGAACTGGGGGCTGGCATTTTAAGAACATAGCGTGGTATTCAAAAGAGGTAAAATCATCAAAGGAGATGATCCTGCAGCTGAGGGCATCTGTATATAACATAGGTATTTTAGGAGCACTGTACTGTATCGTATTGATAGCAGTAGCCAGTGCACTGTGGCATCTTGTAAAACTGAAGTTACTATGTGTAGGAGTACTGTACATGATAGCAGTAGCCAGTGCACTGTGACATATTGTAGCCTACCTTTTAGCCATATTATCATCATATTGCTCAAATGTAACATGCTCCATCAAGTTAATAGCCAAGTTGAAATGAAATAAGACCTATTAGGGGACTGAGGGTATGCAGTGTATGCTGCCCGTGACAGAAATCATCAGCATTAGCCTACTATGTTCCCTGTACGCTCCAGATAGCCCACTTCACCATCTATGTTCAAGGGAGCCAAAGCGTAAAACTACGCTCTCTACTGGTTGGGTTCACACAACCGCCCCATCTTTTGCATAGGGAGAAAAACTTGAAATAATTATAAATCGATATCAATGGATTGACAAAGCCATAAACTAGGCTACTAACAATATCAAATTCCGCCGCAATAATGTGCGGTTTCTCAAAGGTACTTTTTATTTCTTTAATTTAGGTCTACGTTGTAGTTATTTTACAGAGAGAACTACAACGATCCCTCTATTGTATTTTAGATTGCTATTCTTGCACTTTGCCTTCAGCACTAGATTATGCTCTTAGTCACTTGTTTTAGAAAGGAGATGCACTTGTGAGTTCCGGCAAGTAGCCTAGTAGTAGCCTACATTGGCTTTTCCTACGTTAAATGCAATTATTGTTAGTTGCTTTGGATAAACGCGTCTGCTAAATTACTGTAATACAATGAGATCTAGGCTACGGATCCGGGCATCTGTCGCGTTTTGAGAACTTCACTGGAGAGTGCAGCTGATCAGAGCACTATGTTGGTGTGCTTCGTAAACATGAGTCAATTGCTCTTGAATTATCTGTATGCCGAGATGAATCCAGTGATGTCCACCTCTTGAAATTTGGTCGAATTTACTGACCGCTAGATCAGTGAAACCCGGGGCTGCCAAGTCTCAGACACGCATTGCAGCCTATTCTCACGCTCACTCGCCACGCTTCACAATTCTCACTCGGAGAAATGACCAACCTCAAAATAGCCTACTACCAATTCAATGGCTATGGGACTCTTTTTTTATTATTACTTGAACGAACGCTCATCTCGCCTCTCGGTCGTCCTTCGCGCTCAAAGAACGCTCCCCAAATCTACCTATCGGGGAGGAGAGAGGGAGCCGTCCCGGTGGGGGGAGAGGGGGGTTGGTGCTTGTGACTACACTTAGTGAACGCTTTGCTTAGCAACCACTCGCAGCAACCTCGCCTTTTTATTAATTACACCCGTGTTTACCTAATGTAGATATCCTATTTCATAAATGCACTCATCAGTCCGACTCCAACACTTCCACACCCCTATCAAGACCACTAGAGGGCGCCTCGCCACGTTACATCTCCCATTGCTTTTATGATGTCATAGTAGACGTTGCTGACGCAGACACTTAAACAGTCAGTGATCCATTCCACCTCATCAGAGTAGCTAGTTACTTCTGGATCTGACACACTGACTTAGAGAAAACAAGTAAGTCCATAATGGGGATAAACTTTAGAGTAAGAATTTTCTACAATTATTCTGTATTCATTCTTTGACAAAAACACCCCCAATTGAAGACAGAATAGAGTACATATTGCTCTCTGAGCTTTGTTTAACCAAGTTGTCATATAAATGATGTGTTGATACTGGTTGATTAGAGGACTAGCAGTGATGGCTCTGGGTAATATGAGATCCTGGGTGAACCTCCTCTTCATCAGTGATCTGGTGAATAACCAGTTGCTTTATAGGACTTCAGTCAGACTGGGGCAGATAAATATAATAATAATAATAATAATACTTGATTCTTTTGGTTTCTGTTTGGTAAAGTGTTATCCAGCTAGGCCTACCGTGCTGTGTTGGAAAGTCCTGTATATCTAAATATAGGCCTAATGTGCTGCTAGGTATAGGTCTATTGTGCTGTATTGTAAAGTACTTGTATACAGTAGCTACAGTAGGTATATGACTACTGTTGTATGTTGTAAAGTGCTGTACAGCTAGGTATAGACCTACTGTCCTGTGTTGTAAAGAGCTGTATAGCTACAGTATGCTCGCTGTGATATGAAGTGGTATCAATCAATCAATCAATCAATCAAAGCTGTATTTGTATAGCGCATTTCATACCCAGAGGCAACACAATGCGCTTTACAGAGAACAAGGGAGGTGGGGATACTGTACATCCCATCCCTACATATTCCAGAGGGAAGCAAAAAGTGAGCTGTACAAATTCTTCCCTGACCCCTCTCAACAAGGAAATCGAGCAAGCTCCTGGAGTATGTTTGTCTACCGGCTAAGAACATTTATAAAGCAATAAATTACATTAAATTACATTTTCAGAGTAAGAGAGGCTAAAAACATAATAGGAGAGACATGGCAAACACTGGTGTATGTCTGTGTGTGCGTGAATGTGCCTGGGCCCAGATAGAGGCAGGGGTTGGGGTAGAGAGGGGGTAGGAAAAGGGTGAGGGGAAGGGGGACTGGGCCCAGGTCCAGGCCTAAGCCGGATGTGGACTGATGTGTGTACGTGTGTGTGTGTGTGTGTGTTAACTAAATACTACGACATCCACAGCTGACACGGGGGTATCTATCGGACTCAGGGTGGTGTGCGGGTGACAGTGGGGCATCCACTGGACCTGGTTAGAAGGTAGGAGGGAGAGAGAGAGGCACTAGGGGAGACAGAAAACGGTTAGTAGCATGCTGAGCCTTTGAAGCAACACAGATATCAGAACAGAACAAGCCTGTTTCAGGGCAACCAGCTTCTGTACACAACTTGATATACATAGAGTGCATAGCAGGATATACACCAATGTATACAGAGGATTCACAGGTAGGTTTGAGGCTGCCTTTCTGTGTCTCAAGGTCCTGGCTAGTGATTGTAGGTTAGGCCAAAAAGGTACGTCTTGAGATCTTGCTTGAAGACATCCGTTGTTTCGACCCTTCTTAGGCACTCCGGCAGGGTGTTCCAGAGGTTGGGGGCATAATAACTAAAAGCTGCCTCTCCGTCTTTCTTGGTCCTGGCTTTTGGGACAGTTACGAGTTCAGTACCTGAGGATCTGAGTGGTCTGTTGGGCATGTACCTGACAAGCATGTCTGAAATGTTTTCTGGTGCGTGACTGTGGAGAGATTTATAGACTAGTAATAGTATTTTAAAGTCTATTCTAGAGTTGACAGGTAACCAGTGTAGTGATTTTAAGGCTGGTGTGATGTGTGCCCTTCGTCTAGTCTTAGTGAGGACTCGTCCTGCAGCATTCTGTATCATTTGTAGCTTAGAGATTGCTTTCTTTGGTAGGCCTTATAGTAGAGCATTGCAGTAGTCCAGCCTGCTTGTGATGAAAGTATGCATTAGTCTTTCGGTGTCAGCCTGAGAGAGAAAGGGTTGCACCATGGCAATGTTCCTGTTAGGGCTAGCGGAGGAGGACCCAAAAGCAGACTCAAAAATGGCTTGGAGGTGAAGCCCGGAGGCGTGTTTATTTGGTATGGCCAGGCAGGATCAGGTCGGAGAGGCAAGCGGGGGTCAGGCAGGGACGTGGTAGTCAGACAGGCGTGGGTCGGGCAGGAGCGTGGTACTCAGGCAGGCGTGGGTCAGGCAGGAGCGTGGTACTCAGGCAGGCGTGGGTCAGGCAGGAGCGTGGTAGTCAGACAGGCGTGGGTCAGGCAGGTTCGTGGTCCTCAGGCAGGCGTGGGTCAGGCAGGTTAACTAGGATGAATGAAAACAAAGAACGGTGAGACAGGCTCGAGTAAGGAGTAGGGATTTAGCTGGAGTCGTGTTACCCACTGGGTTGGTCAACGATCTGGCACAGAGGGCTGTGTGGACCGGCTTCTTATCCTGCTGGCGATTGGTTGATCAGGACCAGGTGCGTTGAGGTGTGGAGGAGAGGCAATCAAGGTGACGCACGGCAGGTGTGGATCGGGGGCGTGTCTGGCTTGTGACCGCAGACGTGCCCGCAGTTCCCGCTGCAGGCTCTGGGAGGTGCTGGGGGAAACGGAGTCCGGCACTGGAGAGACAGGGTCAGGCTGGGGGACAGGCTGGGGACCAGCGTCAGAACCGGGGCTCGGGCCGGGGTCAGGGGGCTGAGGAGGTGGACGAGGCTGACGCGGCGGTGCCGTGACAGGACCCCCCCCTCTACGGGCGCCACCTGGCGACCGACCGGGCTGGCCAGGATGGTCACGGTGGAAATCCCGGATAAGAGAGGGGTCCAGGATGAACCTACGGGGCACCCAGCACCGCTCCTCGGGCCCATAGCCCTCCCAGTCCACAAGGTAGTGCAACCCCCGACCCCGCCGACGGGCCCCCAGGAGCTGTCGGACAGTCCAGGCCGGCTGGTCGTCGATGATCCGGACAGGTGGCGGGGTGTCGCCTGGCGGGCACAGAGGGCTGACAGGAGCAGGCTTAACACGGGAGACATGGAATGTGGGATGTATCCTCATGGACGGGGGCAGCTGCAGTCTGACAGCAGAAGGGTTAACCACACTGTCTATCTTGTAAGGACCAATGTCGCGGGGCGTGAGCTTACGTGACGAGGCCCGCAGGGGGATGTCCTTGGAGGAGAGCCAGACCGCCTGGCCGGGCTGGTAGACAGGGGCCGGGGTCCGATGGCGGTCTGCCTGGTGCTGGCTCCGACGGGTGGAACGAACAAGCGCAGCTCGGGCATCCCTCCACACCTTGTGGCAGCGGCGGAGATGGACCTGGACTGAGGGCACGGCGAGCTCCTCCTCCTGCTCAGGGAATAGAGGTGGTAGATAACCCAGGGAGCATTCAAATGGAGACAAGCCAGTGGAAGAGCTAGGAAGGGAGTTATGGGCATACTCCACCCAGGGGAGGTATCGGCTCCAGGTAGCGGGGTTACGACCAGTGACACAGCGCAGGGCGTTCCCCAGGTATTGGTTGGCTCGCTCGGCTTGCCCATTGGTCTGGGGATGGTAACCCGAGGACAGACTAACCGAAGCCCCAATGGCCCGACAAAACTCCCTCCACACCTGGGAAGTGAACTGTGGACCTCGGTCAGAAACGATGTCCGCAGGGATGCCATGGAGCCGGACCACGTGGGTCACCAGAAGGTCAACAGTCTCAGACGCAGAGGGGAGCTTGGGCAGAGGCACAAAATGGACGGACTTGGAAAAACGGTCCACAATAGTCAGTATGGTGGTGTTACCCTGGGAAGGGGGCAGTCCAGTCACGAAGTCCAGACCTATGTGGCTCCACGGGCGACCAGGGACCGGCAGGGGGCGCAGCAGACCGGAGGCGGGTTGGTGCGAGGCCTTGCTCCGTGCACACACCGTGCAGGCCCGGACGTACTCCCTGGTGTCCTGGGCCATGGAGGGCCACCAGAACCGTCTCCTGAGAAGGGCTAGAGTGCGGCTGGACCCCGGATGGCAGGCAAACTGGGAGGCATGAACCCACTGGAGGACCTGGGGACGGACATGGTCAGGGACAAACAGGCAGTTAACAGGGCCGTTACCTGGGTCAGGCTGGGTCCTCTGGGCCTCCTTCACCAATCCTTCGATCTCCCAAGTTACAGCGGCCACCACACATGAGGGAGGAAGGATGGTGTCTGGTTCGTCAGTGTCCTGGTTTGGGGGAGCATACTGGCGAGACAGGGCGTCAGGCTTGACATTGCGGGATCCTGGACGATAGGTGATGGTAAAATTGAAACGACCAAAAAACAGAGCCCACCTGGCTTGCCGCGGGTTCAGTCTCTTGGCATTCTCGATGTAGGTCAGATTCTTGTGGTCAGTCCACACAATGAAAGGCACCTCAGCTCCCTCCAACCAGTGCCTCCACTCCTCAAGGGCTAGCTGGACAGCAAGCAGTTCCTTATTGCCCACGTCGTAGTTACGCTCCGCGGGCTCCAGCCGGCGGGAGAACAACGCACAGGGGTGGATTTTACCATCAGTGGGTGATCGCTGGGACAGCACTGCCCCCACTCCACTGTCCGACGCGTCGACCTCCACAATAAACTGGAGAGAGGGATCAGGCTGGGTGAGGACCGGAGCAGACGTGAAGAGCCTCTTCAGCTCATCGAAGGCCGCCCCCGCCTCGAGGGTCCACGAGAAGGGGACGTTCTTGGAGGTGAGCGCGGTCATGGGAGCGGCCACCCGGCTGTAGTTGCGGATGAAGCGCCTGTAGAAATTGGCAAATCCTAGGAACCTCTGGAGGTCCTTACGGTTCTTGGGGACAGGCCAGCTCACCACCGCCCTGATCTTCTCGGGGGTAGCCTGCACCTGGCCACTGCCGATGAGGAAGCCCAGGAACTGCACAGAGGTGACGTGGAATTCACACTTCTCAGCTTTCACAAACAGCTTATTCTCCAGAAGCCTCTGGAGAACCTGTCTGACATGTGCGATGTGTTCCTCATGGGAGCGAGAAAAAATTAGGATGTCGTCTAGATAGACAAAAACACAGCGGTGGAGGAAGTCCCGGAGGATTGTCATTTATCAGGGCCTGGAATACTGCAGGGGCGTTGGTAAGTCCAAATGGCATGACACGGTACTCGAAGTGTCCGAGCGGGGTGTTGAACGCTGTTTTCCATTCATCTCCCTCTCTGATACGGACCAGGTGATACGCGTTTCTAAGATCGAGTTTGGAGAATATGGTAGCTCCCTGGAGGGGTTCAAAGGCAGAGGCGAGGAGGGGCAGAGAGTACTTGTTCCTCACCGTTATGCTATTTAGGGCCCGGTAGTCGATGCAGGGTCACAAGGTGCCGTCCTTCTTGGCCACAAAAAAGAATCCAGCACCTACCGGAGAGGACGAGGGCTTGATGATGCCTGATGCCAGGGAGTCACAGATGTAGGTCTCCATAGCTTCCCGTTCAGGCCTGGACAGGTTGAACAAACGCCCAGATGGCAAGGGGGCTCCAGGGAGGAGTTCAATGGAGCAATCATAAGGGCGGTGGGGTGGCAGAGTAAGGGCCCGCTGCGTACTGAACACCTCCCCAATGTCATGGTACTCGGGAGGGACTATGGACAGGTCTGGGGGTCCAAATGGGGCGATGGCGCCCTCAGCAGGCGGCAGGGCCGACGTGAGACAGGTGTTATGGCAGTAGGGGCTCCAGCCACTCACCTTATTGGCGATCCAGTCAATGTGTGGGTTGTGACGTCTCAACCAGGGCTGACCCAGAACAATGGGGCTTAGAGACGAGGAGATGACTAGGAGGGACATGGACTCATGGTGGTTACCTGACAGAACCACATCAAGAGGCTCGGTGACATGGGAAACGTTGGCTAAGAGCCCGCCACTCAGGTCATGGACGTCAATGGGGGTGTCACGGGGTATGGTGGTGATGCCAGCTTGACGGACCAACTGAGAGTCGATAAAGCAGTCGTCGGCCCCGGAATCAACCAGAGCGGGTACAGTGAAGGACTGCCGATTAACAATAATAGTGGCCTCGAGGTGCATGCGCCCCAGGGCATCGGCGGAGGACATCACATTCAAACCGGCTCCGGCGGTCCTAGACTGCCTGGGAGGGGGTGTGGGAGACGAAGCACCGCTCACCAGTGATCCCACTTTCACTGGCGAGCGTGGGCTTTTGGCCGAACGGGGCAGGACACGCGGCTGTGTCCGGGCTGGCCGCAGTAAAAACAGAGGCGCTCATTTACCCTACGGGCGCGTTCCGCCTCGGTTAGGCGTGCTCCGCCTAGCTGCATGAGTTCGTCTGAGGCAGGGGATATCGAGGCCGGCTGAAAGGGGACCGTTTCATTGTTAGGACCCGGGGAAGTTTGAGGCGGTAGACTGGGAAAGCGCTGACTAGCGACCCGAACTGCGGGAGTAGGAGCGCAGAGATTCCTCTCTTTCCTGCGCTCTCGAAGGCGGTTGTCTATCTTGACAGCAAGGGAAATCAGGAGATCGAGAGAAGCCGGCTCATCTCTGAGTGCCAACTCGTCCTTAAGAGACTCAGACAGACCCGCTTGAAAGGCTGACTGTAGCGCCGCGTCATTCCATCCACTATCCGCTGCTAGTATTCTGAACTCGATAGAGTACTCGGCAACACTATGGCTTCCCTGCTGAATGCGCATAAGGCGAGAGGCGGAATCGTGGCCCAGGAGTGGATGGTCAAACACCTTTCTGAACTCGGAGCAGAACGCGCTGTAGGAATTCAGACAGGAAGCCTTGGCCCTCCATGTGGCCTCGAACCAGCCAAGCGGCTGGCCAGTGAGATGGCTGGACACAAACGCGATCTTCTCAGAATCCTGGGAGTACCTGCTGGGCTGGTGAGTAAAAATAAAATCACACTGCATGAGAAATGTGGAGCACTGCACTACGTCGCCGTCATAGGGCTTGGGGTTAGAGAGGTTTGGCTCCCGCCGGTGTAACACCCCTGGGGCATCACGTTCAGCGGCAGGGGCAAGGCCAGCAACGGGGTTGTCTTCCGGGGCCGGGAGAACGACTAACCGGCCCACCTGCTCACTGAGGGTTGCTAGGGTCTGGGCGATGGACTGCAGGTTGCGCTCTGTCTGGGCGGTCTGCTCAGAGAGTGTCTGCATCCCCGTACCAAGCCGTTCCACGACGGCTCGGGTCTCACGGAGAGCATTCGCATGTTGTCCAACGACGAGGCCCTGGCTGGTGATGGCTTGGCGAAGGGAGTCCGCTGGGTCCATTTGTGGCCAGATCGTTCTGTTAGGGCTAGCGGAGGAGGACCCAAAAGCAGACTCAAAAATGGCTTGGAGGTGAAGCCCGGAGGCGTGTTTATTTGGTATGGCCAGGCAGGATCAGGTCGGAGAGGCAAGCGGGGGTCAGGCAGGGACGTGGTAGTCAGACAGGCGTGGGTCGGGCAGGAGCGTGGTACTCAGACAGGCGTGGGTCAGGCAGGAGCGTGGTACTCAGGCAGGCGTGGGTCAGGCAGGAGCGTGGTACTCAGGCAGGCGTGGGTCAGGCAGGAGCGTGGTAGTCAGACAGGCGTGGGTCAGGCAGGTTTGTGGTCCTCAGGCAGGCGTGGGTCAGGCAGGTTAACTAGGATGAATGAAAACAAAGAACGGTGAGACAGGCTCGAGTAAGGAGTAGGGATTTAGCTGGAGTCGTGTTACCCACTGGGTTGGTCAACGATCTGGCACAGAGGGCTGTGTGGACCGGCTTCTTATCCTGCTGGCGATTGGTTGATCAGGACCAGGTGCGTTGAGGTGTGGAGGAGAGGCAATCAAGGTGACGCACGGCAGGTGTGGATCGGGGGCGTGTCTGGCTTGTGACCGCAGACGTGCCCGCAGTTCCCGCTGCAGGCTCTGGGAGGTGCTGGGGGAAACGGAGTCCGGCACTGGAGAGACAGGGTCAGGCTGGGGGACAGGCTGGGGACCAGCGTCAGAACCGGGGCTCGGGCCGGGGTCAGGGGGCTGAGGAGGTGGACGAGGCTGACGCGGCGGTGCCGTGACAGTTCCTTAAGTGGTAAAAAGATGTCTTTGTAATATTCATGATCTGGTTTTCGAAATTAAGATCTGAGTCAAGTATGACACCTGGGTTTTTAGCCTGGCATTTGGTGTAAATTTTCAGAGTTTTTAAATGTGCAGATAGTTTCTCTCTTTCAGCTTTTTCTCCAATGATCAGTACTTCTGTTTTGTCCTGGTTTAGTTCGAGGAAATTATGTGACATCCATACATTTATATCCGTAATACACTTGACAAGGCAGTCAATCAAGCTGTAGTTACTGGGTGTTACAGAAATATAGAGTTGGGTATCATCTGCGTAGCTATGGTAGCTAATGTTGTGCCTCCTGATGACACTGCCAAGGGGCACCATGTACAGGCTGAAGAGTAGAGGTCCTAGGATCGATTCTTGGGGCACCCCACAGGTCATAGGGATCTTTCCGGAGCTATGGTCACCGAGGGCAACAAAGAAATCACGACCGGTTAGATGGGTCCTAAGCCAATTAAGGACTGGACCGGAGAGGCCAACCCACTTCTCCAGTCTTTTGATGAGGATTGCATAATCTATAGTATCAAAGGCTGCAAAAGGTCCAGGAGGATGAGAACAGAGAGCTCTTTGGAGTCAGCATTAATTCTGAGGTCATTTACAACTTTGACTAATGCCGTCTCTGTGCTATGATGGGCGCGAAAGCCGGACTGGAAAAGGTCAAGCGTAGAACTTGTAGCTAGGAAATCATTAATCTGTTTGAAAATCATTAATCTGTTTGAAAACAATAGTTTCCAGAATTTTACTCAAAAAGGGAAGGTTGGAGATTGGTCTAAAATTGCTAAGAACTGAAGTGTCTAAGTTGTTTTTCTTCAGCAGGCTTGTGGAGGATTTGAGTTTGGATACTACTTTTCTCAACATTTCTGTGTCCACCAGTGTAAACAAGCTCATATGTCCATTACATGGAGGAAGAGGATCTGTGAACAGGATGCATGGCCTTTCCTGGGTGACTTTCCTCCTAATATTCATAATCTTATCTCTGAAGTAAGCTGCAAATTCCTCACATTTGGAGGTAGAGAGCAGGTTATCTGGTGTTTTTACGGCAGGGTTTATTAGGCTATCAATTGTTGAGAAGAGCACTCTTGAATTATTGCGGTTGATAGATATGAATTTTGAGAAGTGGTCTTTCCTTGCATTTCTTATTGCTTTATCAAAGGCAGCGAGATGTTCTTTGAGAATATCATGGTGGACCTGTAGCTTGGTCTTTCTCCATATACGCTCAGATCTTCTGCAGGTTCTCTTTAGTTGAATTGTTTCCTCATTTCGCCATGGAGCTTTATGATTGGCTGTGATCTTTTTCATTTTAATAGGTGCTACAGAATCCAAGGCTGCCCCTACTCTGGTGTTAAAGGCGGATGCTAAGTCTTCAATAGTGCCTGACGGCCCCACTTCTGGAGTTGATAAATTGTTTGTGATCATTATTTCTCTCAAACTATCGGATACTGCGGAGGTAAGATAATGTTTCTTGATAAAGCGCTAGTACTACTTTTGACTTTAGGAACCAATGCAGTGAAGAAGATACAGAAATGGTCAGAGAGAGCGAGGTCACTAATAGAGACGACAGTGATAGTCAGGCCCTTAGTAATCACTAGATCAAGGGTGTCATAATTTGTATGGATGATGGACTGTTAAGGCTAGTTAGCTACGGGGCTCAAATGCACGACACAGGAGGCAGGAAGCTCTTTGCCCAGCAGTGTGTTTATTGCTGGAGCTGGGAGGGAAGGTAGTGCCCGGATGGCTCAGGTTGGGAGCCTGGCAGGCTGGAGGTTGAGGCCGGTTGGAGCAGCTGCAGTGGGTGGCGGGCAGAGTGATGGGCAGGCAAGCCGGATCACAGCATACCTGGTCGTTCTGTAGGGAACACGGAGAGACAAGTAAGCCTTGAGGTGCGGTGGTCCAGAGAGCACACAAACACATATATAAGCAGAAATACTTTGTTTAACAACTACGATACTTGCCAGGCGTTTCTTAGGGAAGATCTGGCGATGAATGGCTGGAGAAACCGGCATCTTGTAGGTAGAGGGGGTTCATGAGAAGGTGGCAGCAGGTGTGCAGTGATCAGGCCATAAGCTCATTCGCCCATCAGCTCAACTCATTTCAGCTGTCGTTGGAGCGCCCTCAGTGCCCGTGCCGAGCTGCAGGGGGCGTGTGAGGTAGGCACAGAGGTGGAGGGTTGTGGAGAGGCGGAGGAGGGGGGCGTGTGTGGAGGTGAAACCGTAACAATGGACAGGAGTTCTGAATATTCGGTAGAGAAGGCAGGGCATTGTTTAGGAGGCCTATACACGGTTACTGCCAGAACTGGGGGCTAGCATTTTAAGAACATAGCGTGGTATTCAAAAGAGGTAAAATCATCAAAGGAGATGATCCTCCTGTCACAACCCATGCCTCTAACCCTGCCTCTCTGCCTGCCCCTAACCCTATCGCCGAGAACGAGTCCCCTGGCACCTCCCAGAGGGCGCAGAGGGAACTGCGGGCTCGTCGGCGTGAGCAGCTGCCGGTCATTCCGGTGATTGCACCCCATCCTGGCCAGCCACCACCTGCAGCCCATCAGCCCAGGAGGTTAAGAAGCCACTCCACACAGCATGCGGCGCCAGATCGTTGAATTCCCATGTGGTAACCTCACGGCTCTAGCTCCCTTTACCTTGCCTGTTTTTGACCTTGCTACTGTAACCACCGTTTTTGTCCCCTGAGCTTTTTATTTACCTGTCTTGTTTTTGGTTTACCCTTCCAGGACTCCCGCCATTGCCTGAACCCAGCCTGCCTGACTACCCTGCCCGTCTACCAAACCCAGCCTGTCCGACTACCCTGCCTGTGTAACAAACCCAGCCTGCCTGACTACCCTGCCCGTGTACCGTACCCTGCCTGGATTATTGACTATTCTCTGCCCAACCCTGGACTGTACCTTGAACCAATTAAACGTGCCATCTTGGCTTCTCCCCCTTATCCTGCCGTCGTGTCTGCTTTTGGGTTCACCTCCTGACCCCTTAACACCTGCAGCTGAGGGCATCTGTATATAACATAGGTATTTAAGGAGCACTGTACTGTATCGTATTGATAGCAGTAGCCAGTGCACTGTGGCATCTTGTAAAACTGAAGTTACTATGTGTAGGAGTACTGTACATGATAGCAGTAGCCAGTGCACTGTGACATATTGTAGCCTACCTTTTAGCCATATTATCGTCATATTGCTCAAATGTAACATGCTCTATCAAGTTAATAGCCAAGTTGAAATGAAATAAGACCTATTAGGGGACTGAGGGTATGCAGTGTATGCTGCCCGTGACAGAAATCATCAGCATTAGCCTACTATGTTCCCTGTACGCTCCAGATAGCCCACTTCACCATCTATGTTCAAGGGAGCCAAAGCGTAAAACTACGCTCTCTACTGGTTGGGTTCACACAACCGCCCCATCTTTTGCATTGGGAGAAAAACTTGAAATAATTATAAATCGATATCAATGGATTGACAAAGCCATAAACTAGGCTACTAACAATATCAAATTCCGCCGCAATAATGTGCGGTTTCTCAAAGGTACTTTTTATTTCTTTAATTTAGGTCTACGTTGTAGTTATTTTACAGAGAGAACTACAACGATCCCTCTATTGTATTTTAGATTGCTATTCTTGCACTTTGCCTTCAGCACTAGATTATGCTCTTAGTCACTTGTTTCAGAAAGGAGATGCACTTGTGAGTTCTGGCAAGTAGCCTAGTAGCCTACATTGGCTTTTCCTACGTTAAATGCAATTATTGTTAGTTGCTTTGGATAAACGCGTCTGCTAAATTACTGTAATACAATGAGATCTAGGCTACGGATCCGGGCATCTGTCGCGTTTTGAGAACTTCACTGGAGAGTGCAGCTGATCAGAGCACTATGTTGGTGTGCTTCGTAAACATGATTCAATTGCTCTTGAATTATCTGTATGCCGAGATGAATCCAGTGATGTCCACCTCTTGAAATTTGGTCGAATTTACTGACCGCTAGATCAGTGAAACCCGGGGCTGCCAAGTCTCAGACACGCATTGCAGCCTATTCTCACGCTCACTCGCCACGCTTCACAATTCTCACTCGGAGAAATGACCAACCTCAAAATAGCCTACTACCAATTCAATGGCTATGGGACTCTTTTTTTATTATTACTTGAACGAACGCTAATCTCGCCTCTCGGTCGTCCTTCGCGCTCAAAGAACGCTACCCAAATCTACCTATCGGGGAGGAGAGAGGGAGCCGTCCCGGTGGGGGGAGAGGGGGGTTGGTGCTTGTGACTACACTTAGTGAACGCTTTGCTTAGCAACCACTCGCAGCAACCTCGCCTTTTTATTAATTACACCCGTGTTTACCTAATGTAGATATCCTATTTCATAAATGCACTCATCAGTCCGACTCCAACACTTCCACAGCCCTATCAAGACCACTAGAGGCGCCTCGCCACGTTACATCTCCCATTGCTTTTATGATGTCATAGTAGACGTTGCTGACGCAGACACTTAAACAGTCAGTGATCCATTCCACCTCATCAGAGTAGCTAGTGACTTCTGGATTTGACACACTGACTTAGAGAAAACAAGTAAGTCCATAATGGGGATAAACTTTAGAGTAAGAATTTTCTACAATTATTCTGTATTCATTCTTTGACAAAAACACCCCCAATTGAAGACAGAATAGAGTACATATTGCTCTCTGAGCTTTGTTTAACCAAGTTGTCATATAAATGATGTGTTGATACTGGTTGATTAGAGGACTAGCAGTGATGGCTCTGGGTAATATGAGATCCTGGGTGAACCTCCTCTTCATCAGTGATCTGGTGAATAACCAGTTGCTTTATAGGACTTCAGTCAGACTGGGGCAGATAAATATAATAATAATAATAATAATACTTGATTCTTTTGGTTTCTGTTTGGTAAAGTGTTATCCAGCTAGGCCTACCGTGCTGTGTTGGAAAGTCCTGTATATCTAAATATAGGCCTAATGTGCTGCTAGGTATAGGTCTATTGTGCTGTATTGTAAAGTACTTGTATACAGTAGCTACAGTAGGTATATGACTACTGTTGTATGTTGTAAAGTGCTGTACAGCTAGGTATAGACCTACTGTCCTGTGTTGTAAAGAGCTGTATAGCTACAGTATGCTCGCTGTGATATGAAGTGGTATCAATCAATCAATCAATCAAAGCTGTATTTGTATAGCGCATTTCATACCCAGAGGCAACACAATGCGCTTTACAGAGAACAAGGGAGGTGGGGATACTATACATCCCATCCCTACATATTCCAGAGGGAAGCAAAAAGTGAGCTGTACAAATTCTTCCCTGACCCCTCTCAACAAGAAAATCGAGCAAGCTCCTGGAGTATGTTTGTCTACCGGCTAAGAACATTTATAAAGCAATAAATTACATTAAATTACATTTTCAGAGTAAGAGAGGCTAAAAACATAATAGGAGAGACATGGAAAACACTGGTGTATGTCTGTGTGTGCATGAATGTGCCTGGGCCCAGATAGAGGCAGGGGTTGGGGTAGAGAGGGGGTAGGAAAAGGATACGGACCCGGGTTAGGGTGAGGGGAAGGGGGACTGGGCCCAGGTCCAGGCCTAAGCCGGATGTGGACTGATGTGTGTACGTGTGTGTGTGTGTGTTAACTAAATACTACGACATCCACAGCTGACACGGGGGTATCTATCGGACTCAGGGGGGTGTGCGGGTGACAGTGGGGCATCCACTGGACCTGGTTAGAAGGTAGGAGGGAGAGAGAGAGGCACTAGGGGAGACAGAAAACGGTTAGTAGCATGCTGAGCCTTTGAAGCAACACAGATATCAGAACAGAACAAGCCTGTTTCAGGGCAACCAGCTTCTGTACACAACTTGATATACATAGAGTGCATAGCAGGATATACACCAATGTATACAGAGGATTCACAGGTAGGTTTGAGGCTGCCTTTCTGTGTCTCAAGGTCCTGGCTAGTGATTGTAGGTTAGGCCAAAAAGGTACGTCTTGAGATCTTGCTTGAAGACATCCGTTGTTTCGACCCTTCTTAGGCACTCCGGCAGGGTGTTCCAGAGGTTGGGGGCATAATAACTAAAAGCTGCCTCTCCGTCTTTCTTGGTCCTGGCTTTTGGGACAGTTACGAGTTCAGTACCTGAGGATCTGAGTGGTCTGTTGGGCATGTACCTGACAAGCATGTCTGAAATGTTTTCTGGTGCGTGACTGTGGAGAGATTTATAGACTAGTAATAGTATTTTAAAGTCTATTCTAGAGTTGACAGGTAACCAGTGTAGTGATTTTAAGGCTGGTGTGATGTGTGCCCTTCGTCTAGTCTTAGTGAGGACTCGTCCTGCAGCATTCTGTATCATTTGTAGCTTAGAGATTGCTTTCTTTGGTAGGCCTTATAGTAGAGCATTGCAGTAGTCCAGCCTGCTTGTGATGAAAGTATGCATTAGTCTTTCGGTGTCAGCCTGAGAGAGAAAGGGTTGCACCATGGCAATGTTCCTGTTAGGGCTAGCGGAGGAGGACCCAAAAGCAGACTCAAAAATGGCTTGGAGGTGAAGCCCGGAGGCGTGTTTATTTGGTATGGCCAGGCAGGATCAGGTCGGAGAGGCAAGCGGGGGTCAGGCAGGGACGTGGTAGTCAGACAGGCGTGGGTCGGGCAGGAGCGTGGTACTCAGACAGGCGTGGGTCAGGCAGGAGCGTGGTACTCAGGCAGGCGTGGGTCAGGCAGGAGCGTGGTACTCAGGCAGGCGTGGGTCAGGCAGGAGCGTGGTAGTCAGACAGGCGTGGGTCAGGCAGGTTCGTGGTCCTCAGGCAGGCGTGGGTCAGGCAGGTTAACTAGGATGAATGAAAACAAAGAACGGTGAGACAGGCTCGAGTAAGGAGTAGGGATTTAGCTGGAGTCGTGTTACCCACTGGGTTGGTCAACGATCTGGCACAGAGGGCTGTGTGGACCGGCTTCTTATCCTGCTGGCGATTGGTTGATCAGGACCAGGTGCGTTGAGGTGTGGAGGAGAGGCAATCAAGGTGACGCACGGCAGGTGTGGATCGGGGGCGTGTCTGGCTTGTGACCGCAGACGTGCCCGCAGTTCCCGCTGCAGGCTCTGGGAGGTGCTGGGGGAAACGGAGTCCGGCACTGGAGAGACAGGGTCAGGCTGGGGGACAGGCTGGGGACCAGCGTCAGAACCGGGGCTCGGGCCGGGGTCAGGGGGCTGAGGAGGTGGACGAGGCTGACGCGGCGGTGCCGTGACAGGACCCCCCCCTCTACGGGCGCCACCTGGCGACCGACCGGGCTGGCCAGGATGGTCACGGTGGAAATCCCGGATAAGAGAGGGGTCCAGGATGAACCTACGGGGCACCCAGCACCGCTCCTCGGGCCCATAGCCCTCCCAGTCCACAAGGTAGTGCAACCCCCGACCCCGCCGACGGGCCCCCAGGAGCTGTCGGACAGTCCAGGCCGGCTGGTCGTCGATGATCCGGACAGGTGGCGGGGTGTCGCCTGGCGGGCACAGAGGGCTGACAGGAGCAGGCTTAACACGGGAGACATGGAATGTGGGATGTATCCTCATGGACGGGGGCAGCTGCAGTCTGACAGCAGAAGGGTTAACCACACTGTCTATCTTGTAAGGACCAATGTCGCGGGGCGTGAGCTTACGTGACGAGGCCCGCAGGGGGATGTCCTTGGAGGAGAGCCAGACCGCCTGGCCGGGCTGGTAGACAGGGGCCGGGGTCCGATGGCGGTCTGCCTGGTGCTGGCTCCGACGGGTGGAACGAACAAGCGCAGCTCGGGCATCCCTCCACACCTTGTGGCAGCGGCGGAGATGGACCTGGACTGAGGGCACGGCGAGCTCCTCCTCCTGCTCAGGGAATAGAGGTGGTAGATAACCCAGGGAGCATTCAAATGGAGACAAGCCAGTGGAAGAGCTAGGAAGGGAGTTATGGGCATACTCCACCCAGGGGAGGTATCGGCTCCAGGTAGCGGGGTTACGACCAGTGACACAGCGCAGGGCGTTCCCCAGGTATTGGTTGGCTCGCTCGGCTTGCCCATTGGTCTGGGGATGGTAACCCGAGGACAGACTAACCGAAGCCCCAATGGCCCGACAAAACTCCCTCCACACCTGGGAAGTGAACTGTGGACCTCGGTCAGAAACGATGTCCGCAGGGATGCCATGGAGCCGGACCACGTGGGTCACCAGAAGGTCAACAGTCTCAGACGCAGAGGGGAGCTTGGGCAGAGGCACAAAATGGACGGACTTGGAAAAACGGTCCACAATAGTCAGTATGGTGGTGTTACCCTGGGAAGGGGGCAGTCCAGTCACGAAGTCCAGACCTATGTGGCTCCACGGGCGACCAGGGACCGGCAGGGGGCGCAGCAGACCGGAGGCGGGTTGGTGCGAGGCCTTGCTCCGTGCACACACCGTGCAGGCCCGGACGTACTCCCTGGTGTCCTGGGCCATGGAGGGCCACCAGAACCGTCTCCTGAGAAGGGCTAGAGTGCGGCTGGACCCCGGATGGCAGGCAAACTGGGAGGCATGAACCCACTGGAGGACCTGGGGACGGACATGGTCAGGGACAAACAGGCAGTTAACAGGGCCGTTACCTGGGTCAGGCTGGGTCCTCTGGGCCTCCTTCACCAATCCTTCGATCTCCCAAGTTACAGCGGCCACCACACATGAGGGAGGAAGGATGGTGTCTGGTTCGTCAGTGTCCTGGTTTGGGGGAGCATACTGGCGAGACAGGGCGTCAGGCTTGACATTGCGGGATCCTGGACGATAGGTGATGGTAAAATTGAAACGACCAAAAAACAGAGCCCACCTGGCTTGCCGCGGGTTCAGTCTCTTGGCATTCTCGATGTAGGTCAGATTCTTGTGGTCAGTCCACACAATGAAAGGCACCTCAGCTCCCTCCAACCAGTGCCTCCACTCCTCAAGGGCTAGCTGGACAGCAAGCAGTTCCTTATTGCCCACGTCGTAGTTACGCTCCGCGGGCTCCAGCCGGCGGGAGAAGAACGCACAGGGGTGGATTTTACCATCAGTGGGTGATCGCTGGGACAGCACTGCCCCCACTCCACTGTCCGACGCGTCGACCTCCACAATAAACTGGAGAGAGGGATCAGGCTGGGTGAGGACCGGAGCAGACGTGAAGAGCCTCTTCAGCTCATCGAAGGCCGCCCCCGCCTCGGGGGTCCACGAGAAGGGGACGTTCTTGGAGGTGAGCGCGGTCATGGGAGCGGCCACCCGGCTGTAGTTGCGGATGAAGCGCCTGTAGAAATTGGCAAATCCTAGGAACCTCTGGAGGTCCTTACGGTTCTTGGGGACAGGCCAGCTCACCACCGCCCTGATCTTCTCGGGGGTAGCCTGCACCTGGCCACTGCCGATGAGGAAGCCCAGGAACTGCACAGAGGTGACGTGGAATTCACACTTCTCAGCTTTCACAAACAGCTTATTCTCCAGAAGCCTCTGGAGAACCTGTCTGACATGTGCGATGTGTTCCTCATGGGAGCGAGAAAAAATTAGGATGTCGTCTAGATAGACAAAAACACAGCGGTGGAGGAAGTCCCGGAGGATTGTCATTTATCAGGGCCTGGAATACTGCAGGGGCGTTGGTAAGTCCAAATGGCATGACACGGTACTCGAAGTGTCCGAGCGGGGTGTTGAACGCTGTTTTCCATTCATCTCCCTCTCTGATACGGACCAGGTGATACGCGTTTCTAAGATCGAGTTTGGAGAATATGGTAGCTCCCTGGAGGGGTTCAAAGGCAGAGGCGAGGAGGGGCAGAGAGTACTTGTTCCTCACCGTTATGCTATTTAGGGCCCGGTAGTCGATGCAGGGTCACAAGGTGCCGTCCTTCTTGGCCACAAAAAAGAATCCAGCACCTACCGGAGAGGACGAGGGCTTGATGATGCCTGATGCCAGGGAGTCACAGATGTAGGTCTCCATAGCTTCCCGTTCAGGCCTGGACAGGTTGAACAAACGCCCAGATGGCAAGGGGGCTCCAGGGAGGAGTTCAATGGAGCAATCATAAGGGCGGTGGGGTGGCAGAGTAAGGGCCCGCTGCGTACTGAACACCTCCCCAATGTCATGGTACTCGGGAGGGACTATGGACAGGTCTGGGGGTCCAAATGGGGCGATGGCGCCCTCAGCAGGCGGCAGGGCCGACGTGAGACAGGTGTTATGGCAGTAGGGGCTCCAGCCACTCACCTTATTGGCGATCCAGTCAATGTGTGGGTTGTGACGTCTCAACCAGGGCTGACCCAGAACAATGGGGCTTAGAGACGAGGAGATGACTAGGAGGGACATGGACTCATGGTGGTTACCTGACAGAACCACATCAAGAGGCTCGGTGACATGGGAAACGTTGGCTAAGAGCCCGCCACTCAGGTCATGGACGTCAATGGGGGTGTCACGGGGTATGGTGGTGATGCCAGCTTGACGGACCAACTGAGAGTCGATAAAGCAGTCGTCGGCCCCGGAATCAACCAGAGCGGGTACAGTGAAGGACTGCCGATTAACAATAATAGTGGCCTCGAGGTGCATGCGCCCCAGGGCATCGGCGGAGGACATCACATTCAAACCGGCTCCGGCGGTCCTAGACTGCCTGGGAGGGGGTGTGGGAGACGAAGCACCGCTCACCAGTGATCCCACTTTCACTGGCGAGCGTGGGCTTTTGGCCGAACGGGGCAGGACACGCGGCTGTGTCCGGGCTGGCCGCAGTAAAAACAGAGGCGCTCATTTACCCTACGGGCGCGTTCCGCCTCGGTTAGGCGTGCTCCGCCTAGCTGCATGAGTTCGTCTGAGGCAGGGGATATCGAGGCCGGCTGAAAGGGGACCGTTTCATTGTTAGGACCCGGGGAAGTTTGAGGCGGTAGACTGGGAAAGCGCTGACTAGCGACCCGAACTGCGGGAGTAGGAGCGCAGAGATTCCTCTCTTTCCTGCGCTCTCGAAGGCGGTTGTCTATCTTGACAGCAAGGGAAATCAGGAGATCGAGAGAAGCCGGCTCATCTCTGAGTGCCAACTCGTCCTTAAGAGACTCAGACAGACCCGCTTGAAAGGCTGACTGTAGCGCCGCGTCATTCCATCCACTATCCGCTGCTAGTATTCTGAACTCGATAGAGTACTCGGCAACACTATGGCTTCCCTGCTGAATGCGCATAAGGCGAGAGGCGGAATCGTGGCCCAGGAGTGGATGGTCAAACACCTTTCTGAACTCGGAGCAGAACGCGCTGTAGGAATTCAGACAGGAAGCCTTGGCCCTCCATGTGGCCTCGAACCAGCCAAGCGGCTGGCCAGTGAGATGGCTGGACACAAACGCGATCTTCTCAGAATCCTGGGAGTACCTGCTGGGCTGGTGAGTAAAAATAAAATCACACTGCATGAGAAATGTGGAGCACTGCACTACGTCGCCGTCATAGGGCTTGGGGTTAGAGAGGTTTGGCTCCCGCCGGTGTAACACCCCTGGGGCATCACGTTCAGCGGCAGGGGCAAGGCCAGCAACGGGGTTGTCTTCCGGGGCCGGGAGAACGACTAACCGGCCCACCTGCTCACTGAGGGTTGCTAGGGTCTGGGCGATGGACTGCAGGTTGCGCTCTGTCTGGGCGGTCTGCTCAGAGAGTGTCTGCATCCCCGTACCAAGCCGTTCCACGACGGCTCGGGTCTCACGGAGAGCATTCGCATGTTGTCCAACGACGAGGCCCTGGCTGGTGATGGCTTGGCGAAGGGAGTCCGCTGGGTCCATTTGTGGCCAGATCGTTCTGTTAGGGCTAGCGGAAGAGGACCCAAAAGCAGACTCAAAAATGGCTTGGAGGTGAAGCCCGGAGGCGTGTTTATTTGGTATGGCCAGGCAGGATCAGGTCGGAGAGGCAAGCGGGGGTCAGGCAGGGACGTGGTAGTCAGACAGGCGTGGGTCGGGCAGGAGCGTGGTACTCAGACAGGCGTGGGTCAGGCAGGAGCGTGGTACTCAGGCAGGCGTGGGTCAGGCAGGAGCGTGGTACTCAGGCAGGCGTGGGTCAGGCAGGAGCGTGGTAGTCAGACAGGCGTGGGTCAGGCAGGTTCGTGGTCCTCAGGCAGGCGTGGGTCAGGCAGGTTAACTAGGATGAATGAAAACAAAGAACGGTGAGACAGGCTCGAGTAAGGAGTAGGGATTTAGCTGGAGTCGTGTTACCCACTGGGTTGGTCAACGATCTGGCACAGAGGGCTGTGTGGACCGGCTTCTTATCCTGCTGGCGATTGGTTGATCAGGACCAGGTGCGTTGAGGTGTGGAGGAGAGGCAATCAAGGTGACGCACGGCAGGTGTGGATCGGGGGCGTGTCTGGCTTGTGACCGCAGACGTGCCCGCAGTTCCCGCTGCAGGCTCTGGGAGGTGCTGGGGGAAACGGAGTCCGGCACTGGAGAGACAGGGTCAGGCTGGGGGACAGGCTGGGGACCAGCGTCAGAACCGGGGCTCGGGCCGGGGTCAGGGGCCTGAGGAGGTGGACGAGGCTGACGCGGCGGTGCCGTGACAGTTCCTTAAGTGGTAAAAAGATGTCTTTGTAATATTCATGATCTGGTTTTCGAAATTAAGATCTGAGTCAAGTATGACACCTGGGTTTTTAGCCTGGCATTTGGTGTAAATTTTCAGAGTTTTTAAATGTGCAGATAGTTTCTCTCTTTCAGCTTTTTCTCCAATGATCAGTACTTCTGTTTTGTCCTGGTTTAGTTCGAGGAAATTATGTGACATCCATACATTTATATCCGTAATACACTTGACAAGGCAGTCAATCAAGCTGTAGTTACTGGGTGTTACAGAAATATAGAGTTGGGTATCATCTGCGTAGCTATGGTAGCTAATGTTGTGCCTCCTGATGACACTGCCAAGGGGCACCATGTACAGGCTGAAGAGTAGAGGTCCTAGGATCGATTCTTGGGGCACCCCACAGGTCATAGGGATCTTTCCGGAGCTATGGTCACCGAGGGCAACAAAGAAATCACGACCGGTTAGATAGGTCCTAAGCCAATTAAGGACTGGACCGGAGAGGCCAACCCACTTCTCCAGTCTTTTGATGAGGATTGCATAATCTATAGTATCAAAGGCTGCAAAAGGTCCAGGAGGATGAGAACAGAGAGCTCTTTGGAGTCAGCATTAATTCTGAGGTCATTTACAACTTTGACTAATGCCGTCTCTGTGCTATGATGGGCGCGAAAGCCGGACTGGAAAAGGTCAAGCGTAGAACTTGTAGCTAGGAAATCATTAATCTGTTTGAAAATCATTAATCTGTTTGAAAACAATAGTTTCCAGAATTTTACTCAAAAAGGGAAGGTTGGAGATTGGTCTAAAATTGCTAAGAACTGAAGTGTCTAAGTTGTTTTTCTTCAGCAGGCTTGTGGAGGATTTGAGTTTGGATACTACTTTTCTCAACATTTCTGTGTCCACCAGTGTAAACAAGCTCATATGTCCATTACATGGAGGAAGAGGATCTGTGAACAGGATGCATGGCCTTTCCTGGGTGACTTTCCTCCTAATATTCATAATCTTATCTCTGAAGTAAGCTGCAAATTCCTCACATTTGGAGGTAGAGAGCAGGTTATCTGGTGTTTTTACGGCAGGGTTTATTAGGCTATCAATTGTTGAGAAGAGCACTCTTGAATTATTGCGGTTGATAGATATGAATTTTGAGAAGTGGTCTTTCCTTGCATTTCTTATTGCTTTATCAAAGGCAGCGAGATGTTCTTTGAGAATATCATGGTGGACCTGTAGCTTGGTCTTTCTCCATATACGCTCAGATCTTCTGCAGGTTCTGTTTAGTTGAATTGTTTCCTCATTTCGCCATGGAGCTTTATGATTGGCTGTGATCTTTTTCAGTTTAATAGGTGCTACAGAATCCAAGGCTGCCCCTACTCTGGTGTTAAAGGCGGATGCTAAGTCTTCAATAGTGCCTGACGGCCCCACTTCTGGAGTTGATAAATTGTTTGTGATCATTATTTCTCTAAAACTATCGGATACTGCGGAGGTAAGATAATGTTTCTTGATAAAGCGCTAGTACTACTTTTGACTTTAGGAACCAATGCAGTGAAGAAGATACAGAAATGGTCAGAGAGAGCGAGGTTACTAATAGAGACGACAGTGATAGTCAGGCCCTTAGTAATCACTAGATCAAGGGTGTCATAATTTGTATGGATGATGGACTGTTAAGGCTAGTTAGCTACGGGGCTCAAATGCACGACACAGGAGGCAGGAAGCTCTTTGCCCAGCAGTGCGTTTATTGCTGGAGCTGGGAGGGAAGGTAGTGCCCGGATGGCTCAGGTTGGGAGCCTGGCAGGCTGGAGGTTGAGGCCGGTTGGAGCAGCTGCAGTGGGTGGCGGGCAGAGTGATGGGCAGGCAAGCCGGATCACAGCATACCTGGTCGTTCTGTAGGGAACACGGAGAGACAAGTAAGCCTTGAGGTGCGGTGGTCCAGAGAGCACACAAACACATATATAAGCAGAAATACTTTGTTTAACAACTACGATACTTGCCAGGCGTTTCTTAGGGAAGATCTGGCGATGAATGGCTGGAGAAACCAGCATCTTGTAGGTAGAGGGGGTTCATGAGAAGGTGGCAGCAGGTGTGCAGTGATCAGGCCATAAGCTCATTCGCCCATCAGCTCAACTCATTTCAGCTGTCGTTGGAGCGCCCTCAGTGCCCGTGCCGAGCTGCAGGGGGCGTGTGAGGTAGGCACAGAGGTGGAGGGTTGTGGAGAGGCGGAGGAGGGGGGCGTGTGTGGAGGTGAAACCGTAACAATGGACAGGAGTTCTGAATATTCGGTAGAGAAGGCAGGGCATTGTTTAGGAGGCCTATACACGGTTACTGCCAGAACTGGGGGCTAGCATTTTAAGAACATAGCGTGGTATTCAAAAGAGGTAAAATCATCAAAGGAGATGATCCTCCTGTCACAACCCATGCCTCTAACCCTGCCTCTCTGCCTGCCCCTAACCCTATCGCCGAGAACGAGTCCCCTGGCACCTCCCAGAGGGCGCAGAGGGAACTGCGGGCTCGTCGGCGTGAGCAGCTGCCGGTCATTCCGGTGATTGCACCCCATCCTGGCCAGCCACCACCTGCAGCCCATCAGCCCAGGAGGTTAAGAAGCCACTCCACACAGCATGCGGCGCCAGATCGTTGAATTCCCATGTGGTAACCTCACGGCTCTAGCTCCCTTTACCTTGCCTGTTTTTGACCTTGCTACTGTAACCACCGTTTTTGTCCCCTGAGCTTTTTATTTACCTGTCTTGTTTTTGGTTTACCCTTCCAGGACTCCCGCCATTGCCTGAACCCAGCCTGCCTGACTACCCTGCCCGTCTACCAAACCCAGCCTGTCCGACTACCCTGCCTGTGTAACAAACCCAGCCTGCCTGACTACCCTGCCCGTGTACCGTACCCTGCCTGGATTATTGACTATTCTCTGCCCAACCCTGGACTGTACCTTGAACCAATTAAACGTGCCATCTTGGCTTCTCCCCCTTATCCTGCCGTCGTGTCTGCTCTTGGGTTCACCTCCTGACCCCTTAACACCTGCAGCTGAGGGCATCTGTATATAACATAGGTATTTAAGGAGCACTGTACTGTATCGTATTGATAGCAGTAGCCAGTGCACTGTGGCATCTTGTAAAACTGAAGTTACTATGTGTAGGAGTACTGTACATGATAGCAGTAGCCAGTGCACTGTGACATATTGTAGCCTACCTTTTAGCCATATTATCATCATATTGCTCAAATGTAACATGCTCTATCAAGTTAATAGCCAAGTTGAAATGAAATAAGACCTATTAGGGGACTGAGGGTATGCAGTGTATGCTGCCCGTGACAGAAATCATCAGCATTAGCCTACTATGTTCCCTGTACGCTCCAGATAGCCCACTTCACCATCTATGTTCAAGGGAGCCAAAGCGTAAAACTACGCTCTCTACTGGTTGGGTTCACACAACCGCCCCATCTTTTGCATTGGGAGAAAAACTTGAAATAATTATAAATCGATATCAATGGATTGACAAAGCCATAAACTAGGCTACTAACAATATCAAATTCCGCCGCAATAATGTGCGGTTTCTCAAAGGTACTTTTTATTTCTTTAATTTAGGTCTACGTTGTAGTTATTTTACAGAGAGAACTACAACGATCCCTCTATTGTATTTTAGATTGCTATTCTTGCACTTTGCCTTCAGCACTAGATTATGCTCTTAGTCACTTGTTTCAGAAAGGAGATGCACTTGTGAGTTCTGGCAAGTAGCCTAGTAGCCTACATTGGCTTTTCCTACGTTAAATGCAATTATTGTTAGTTGCTTTGGATAAACGCGTCTGCTAAATTACTGTAATACAATGAGATCTAGGCTACGGATCCGGGCATCTGTCGCGTTTTGAGAACTTCACTGGAGAGTGCAGCTGATCAGAGCACTATGTTGGTGTGCTTCGTAAACATGATTCAATTGCTCTTGAATTATCTGTATGCCGAGATGAATCCAGGTTTGTCCACCTCTTGAAATTTGGTCGAATTTACTGACCGCTAGATCAGTGAAACCCGGAGCTGCCGTCTCAGACACGCATTGCAGCCTATTCTCACGCTCACTCGCCACGCTTCACAATTCTCACTCGGAGAAATGACAAACCTCAAAATAGCCTACTACCAATTCAATGGCTATGGGACTCTTTTTTTTATTATTACTTGAACGAACGCTAATCTCGCCTCTCGGTCGTCCTTCGCGCTCAAAGAACGCTACCCAAATCTACCTATCGGGGAGGAGAGAGGGAGCCGTCCCGGTGGGGGGAGAGGGGGGTTGGTGCTTGTGACTACACTTAGTGAACGCTTTGCTTAGCAACCACTCGCAGCAACCTCGCCTTTTTAATAATTACACCCGTGTTTACCTAATGTAGATATCCTATTTCATAAATGCACTCATCAGTCCGACTCCAACACTTCCACACCCCTATCAAGACCACTAGAGGGCGCCTCGCCACGTTACATCTCCCATTGCTTTTATGATGTCATAGTAGACGTTGCTGACGCAGACACTTAAACAGTCAGTGATCCATTCCACCTCATCAGAGTAGCTAGTGACTTCTGGATCTGACACACTGACTTAGAGAAAACAAGTAAGTCCATAATGGGGATAAACTTTAGAGTAAGAATTTTCTACAATTATTCTGTATTCATTCTTTGACAAAAACACCCCCAATTGAAGACAGAATAGAGTACATATTGCTCTCTGAGCTTTGTTTAACCAAGTTGTCATATAAATGATGTGTTGATACTGGTTGATTAGAGGACTAGCAGTGATGGCTCTGGGTAATATGAGATCCTGGGTGAACCTCCTCTTCATCAGTGATCTGATGAATAACCAGTTGCTTTATAGGACTTCAGTCAGACTGGGGCAGATAAATATAATAATAATAATAATAATACTTGATTCTTTTGGTTTCTGTTTGGTAAAGTGTTATCCAGCTAGGCCTACCGTGCTGTGTTGGAAAGTCCTGTATATCTAAATATAGGCCTAATGTGCTGCTAGGTATAGGTCTATTGTGCTGTATTGTAAAGTACTTGTATACAGTAGCTACAGTAGGTATATGACTACTGTTGTATGTTGTAAAGTGCTGTACAGCTAGGTATAGACCTACTGTCCTGTGTTGTAAAGAGCTGTATAGCTACAGTATGCTCGCTGTGATATGAAGTGGTATCAATCAATCAATCAATCAAAGCTGTATTTGTATAGCGCATTTCATACCCAGAGGCAACACAATGCGCTTTACAGAGAACAAGGGAGGTGGGGATACTATACATCCCATCCCTACATATTCCAGAGGGAAGCAAAAAGTGAGCTGTACAAATTCTTCCCTGACCCCTCTCAACAAGGAAATCGAGCAAGCTCCTGGAGTATGTTTGTCTACCGGCTAAGAACATTTATAAAGCAATAAATTACATTAAATTACATTTTCAGAGTAAGAGAGGCTAAAAACATAATAGGAGAGACATGGCAAACACTGGTGTATGTCTGTGTGTGCATGAATGTGCCTGGGCCCAGATAGAGGCAGGGGTTGGGGTAGAGAGGGGGTAGGAAAAGGATACGGACCCGGGTTAGGGTGAGGGGAAGGGGGACTGGGCCCAGGTCCAGGCCTAAGCCGGATGTGGACTGATGTGTGTACGTGTGTGTGTGTGTGTTAACTAAATACTACGACATCCACAGCTGACACGGGGGTATCTATCGGACTCAGGGTGGTGTGCGGGTGACAGTGGGGCATCCACTGGACCTGGTTAGAAGGTAGGAGGGAGAGAGAGAGGCACTAGGGGAGACAGAAAACGGTTAGTAGCATGCTGAGCCTTTGAAGCAACACAGATATCAGAACAGAACAAGCCTGTTTCAGGGCAACCAGCTTCTGTACACAACTTGATATACATAGAGTGCATAGCAGGATATACACCAATGTATACAGAGGATTCACAGGTAGGTTTGAGGCTGCCTTTCTGTGTCTCAAGGTCCTGGCTAGTGATTGTAGGTTAGGCCAAAAAGGTACGTCTTGAGATCTTGCTTGAAGACATCCGTTGTTTCGACCCTTCTTAGGCACTCCGGCAGGGTGTTCCAGAGGTTGGGGGCATAATAACTAAAAGCTGCCTCTCCGTCTTTCTTGGTCCTGGCTTTTGGGACAGTTACGAGTTCAGTACCTGAGGATCTGAGTGGTCTGTTGGGCATGTACCTGACAAGCATGTCTGAAATGTTTTCTGGTGCGTGACTGTGGAGAGATTTATAGACTAGTAATAGTATTTTAAAGTCTATTCTAGAGTTGACAGGTAACCAGTGTAGTGATTTTAAGGCTGGTGTGATGTGTGCCCTTCGTCTAGTCTTAGTGAGGACTCGTCCTGCAGCATTCTGTATCATTTGTAGCTTAGAGATTGCTTTCTTTGGTAGGCCTTATAGTAGAGCATTGCAGTAGTCCAGCCTGCTTGTGATGAAAGTATGCATTAGTCTTTCGGTGTCAGCCTGAGAGAGAAAGGGTTGCACCATGGCAATGTTCCTGTTAGGGCTAGCGGAGGAGGACCCAAAAGCAGACTCAAAAATGGCTTGGAGGTGAAGCCCGGAGGCGTGTTTATTTGGTATGGCCAGGCAGGATCAGGTCGGAGAGGCAAGCGGGGGTCAGGCAGGGACGTGGTAGTCAGACAGGCGTGGGTCGGGCAGGAGCGTGGTACTCAGACAGGCGTGGGTCAGGCAGGAGCGTGGTACTCAGGCAGGCGTGGGTCAGGCAGGAGCGTGGTACTCAGGCAGGCGTGGGTCAGGCAGGAGCGTGGTAGTCAGACAGGCGTGGGTCAGGCAGGTTCGTGGTCCTCAGGCAGGCGTGGGTCAGGCAGGTTAACTAGGATGAATGAAAACAAAGAACGGTGAGACAGGCTCGAGTAAGGAGTAGGGATTTAGCTGGAGTCGTGTTACCCACTGGGTTGGTCAACGATCTGGCACAGAGGGCTGTGTGGACCGGCTTCTTATCCTGCTGGCGATTGGTTGATCAGGACCAGGTGCGTTGAGGTGTGGAGGAGAGGCAATCAAGGTGACGCACGGCAGGTGTGGATCGGGGGCGTGTCTGGCTTGTGACCGCAGACGTGCCCGCAGTTCCCGCTGCAGGCTCTGGGAGGTGCTGGGGGAAACGGAGTCCGGCACTGGAGAGACAGGGTCAGGCTGGGGGACAGGCTGGGGACCAGCGTCAGAACCGGGGCTCGGGCCGGGGTCAGGGGGCTGAGGAGGTGGACGAGGCTGACGCGGCGGTGCCGTGACAGGACCCCCCCCTCTACGGGCGCCACCTGGCGACCGACCGGGCTGGCCAGGATGGTCACGGTGGAAATCCCGGATAAGAGAGGGGTCCAGGATGAACCTACGGGGCACCCAGCACCGCTCCTCGGGCCCATAGCCCTCCCAGTCCACAAGGTAGTGCAACCCCCGACCCCGCCGACGGGCCCCCAGGAGCTGTCGGACAGTCCAGGCCGGCTGGTCGTCGATGATCCGGACAGGTGGCGGGGTGTCGCCTGGCGGGCACAGAGGGCTGACAGGAGCAGGCTTAACACGGGAGACATGGAATGTGGGATGTATCCTCATGGACGGGGGCAGCTGCAGTCTGACAGCAGAAGGGTTAACCACACTGTCTATCTTGTAAGGACGAATGTCGCGGGGCGTGAGCTTACGTGACGAGGCCCGCAGGGGGATGTCCTTGGAGGAGAGCCAGACCGCCTGGCCGGGCTGGTAGACAGGGGCCGGGGTCCGATGGCGGTCTGCCTGGTGCTGGCTCCGACGGGTGGAACGAACAAGCGCAGCTCGGGCATCCCTCCACACCTTGTGGCAGCGGCGGAGATGGACCTGGACTGAGGGCACGGCGAGCTCCTCCTCCTGCTCAGGGAATAGAGGTGGTAGATAACCCAGGGAGCATTCAAATGGAGACAAGCCAGTGGAAGAGCTAGGAAGGGAGTTATGGGCATACTCCACCCAGGGGAGGTATCGGCTCCAGGTAGCGGGGTTACGACCAGTGACACAGCGCAGGGCGTTCCCCAGGTATTGGTTGGCTCGCTCGGCTTGCCCATTGGTCTGGGGATGGTAACCCGAGGACAGACTAGCCGAAGCCCCAATGGCCCGACAAAACTCCCTCCACACCTGGGAAGTGAACTGTGGACCTCGGTCAGAAACGATGTCCGCAGGGATGCCATGGAGCCGGACCACGTGGGTCACCAGAAGGTCAACAGTCTCAGACGCAGAGGGGAGCTTGGGCAGAGGCACAAAATGGACGGACTTGGAAAAACGGTCCACAATAGTCAGTATGGTGGTGTTACCCTGGGAAGGGGGCAGTCCAGTCACGAAGTCCAGACCTATGTGGCTCCACGGGCGACCAGGGACCGGCAGGGGGCGCAGCAGACCGGAGGCGGGTTGGTGCGAGGCCTTGCTCCGTGCACACACCGTGCAGGCCCGGACGTACTCCCTGGTGTCCTGGGCCATGGAGGGCCACCAGAACCGTCTCCTGAGAAGGGCTAGAGTGCGGCTGGACCCCGGATGGCAGGCAAACTGGGAGGCATGAACCCACTGGAGGACCTGGGGACAGACATGGTCAGGGACAAACAGGCAGTTAACAGGGCCGTTACCTGGGTCAGGCTGGGTCCTCTGGGCCTCCTTCACCAATCCTTCGATCTCCCAAGTTACAGCGGCCACCACACATGAGGGAGGAAGGATGGTGTCTGGTTCGTCAGTGTCCTGGTTTGGGGGAGCATACTGGCGAGACAGGGCGTCAGGCTTGACATTGCGGGATCCTGGACGATAGGTGATGGTAAAATTGAAACGACCAAAAAACAGAGCCCACCTGGCTTGCCGCGGGTTCAGTCTCTTGGCATTCTCGATGTAGGTCAGATTCTTGTGGTCAGTCCACACAATGAAAGGCACCTCAGCTCCCTCCAACCAGTGCCTCCACTCCTCAAGGGCTAGCTGGACAGCAAGCAGTTCCTTATTGCCCACGTCGTAGTTACGCTCCGCGGGCTCCAGCCGGCGGGAGAAGAACGCACAGGGGTGGATTTTACCATCAGTGGGTGATCGCTGGGACAGCACTGCCCCCACTCCACTGTCCGACGCGTCGACCTCCACAATAAACTGGAGAGAGGGATCAGGCTGGGTGAGGACCGGAGCAGACGTGAAGAGCCTCTTCAGCTCATCGAAGGCCGCCCCCGCCTCGGGGGTCCACGAGAAGGGGACGTTCTTGGAGGTGAGCGCGGTCATGGGAGCGGCCACCCGGCTGTAGTTGCGGATGAAGCGCCTGTAGAAATTGGCAAATCCTAGGAACCTCTGGAGGTCCTTACGGTTCTTGGGGACAGGCCAGCTCACCACCGCCCTGATCTTCTCGGGGGTAGCCTGCACCTGGCCACTGCCGATGAGGAAGCCCAGGAACTGCACAGAGGTGACGTGGAATTCACACTTCTCAGCTTTCACAAACAGCTTATTCTCCAGAAGCCTCTGGAGAACCTGTCTGACATGTGCGATGTGTTCCTCATGGGAGCGAGAAAAAATTAGGATGTCGTCTAGATAGACAAAAACACAGCGGTGGAGGAAGTCCCGGAGGATTGTCATTTATCAGGGCCTGGAATACTGCAGGGGCGTTGGTAAGTCCAAATGGCATGACACGGTACTCGAAGTGTCCGAGCGGGGTGTTGAACGCTGTTTTCCATTCATCTCCCTCTCTGATACGGACCAGGTGATACGCGTTTCTAAGATCGAGTTTGGAGAATATGGTAGCTCCCTGGAGGGGTTCAAAGGCAGAGGCGAGGAGGGGCAGAGAGTACCTGTACTTGTTCCTCACCGTTATGCTATTTAGGGCCCGGTAGTCGATGCAGGGTCACAAGGTGCCGTCCTTCTTGGCCACAAAAAAGAATCCAGCACCTACCGGAGAGGACGAGGGCTTGATGATGCCTGATGCCAGGGAGTCACAGATGTAGGTCTCCATAGCTTCCCGTTCAGGCCTGGACAGGTTGAACAAACGCCCAGATGGCAAGGGGGCTCCAGGGAGGAGTTCAATGGAGCAATCATAAGGGCGGTGGGGTGGCAGAGTAAGGGCCCGCTGCGTACTGAACACCTCCCCAATGTCATGGTACTCGGGAGGGACTATGGACAGGTCTGGGGGTCCAAATGGGGCGATGGCGCCCTCAGCAGGCGGCAGGGCCGACGTGAGACAGGTGTTATGGCAGTAGGGGCTCCAGCCACTCACCTTATTGGCGATCCAGTCAATGTGTGGGTTGTGACGTCTCAACCAGGGCTGACCCAGAACAATGGGGCTTAGAGACGAGGAGATGACTAGGAGGGACATGGACTCATGGTGGTTACCTGACAGAACCACATCAAGAGGCTCGGTGACATGGGAAACGTTGGCTAAGAGCCCGCCACTCAGGTCATGGACGTCAATGGGGGTGTCACGGGGTATGGTGGTGATGCCAGCTTGACGGACCAACTGAGAGTCGATAAAGCAGTCGTCGGCCCCGGAATCAACCAGAGCGGGTACAGTGAAGGACTGCCGATTAACAATAATAGTGGCCTCGAGGTGCATGCGCCCCAGGGCATCGGCGGAGGACATCACATTCAAACCGGCTCCGGCGGTCCTAGACTGCCTGGGAGGGGGTGTGGGAGACGAAGCACCGCTCACCAGTGATCCCACTTTCACTGGCGAGCGTGGGCTTTTGGCCGAACGGGGCAGGACACGCGGCTGTGTCCGGGCTGGCCGCAGTAAAAACAGAGGCGCTCATTTACCCTACGGGCGCGTTCCGCCTCGGTTAGGCGTGCTCCGCCTAGCTGCATGAGTTCGTCTGAGGCAGGGGATATCGAGGCCGGCTGAAAGGGGACCGTTTCATTGTTAGGACCCGGGGAAGTTTGAGGCGGTAGACTGGGAAAGCGCTGACTAGCGACCCGAACTGCGGGAGTAGGAGCGCAGAGATTCCTCTCTTTCCTGCGCTCTCGAAGGCGGTTGTCTATCTTGACAGCAAGGGAAATCAGGAGATCGAGAGAAGCCGGCTCATCTCTGAGTGCCAACTCGTCCTTAAGAGACTCAGACAGACCCGCTTGAAAGGCTGACTGTAGCGCCGCGTCATTCCATCCACTATCCGCTGCTAGTATTCTGAACTCGATAGAGTACTCGGCAACACTATGGCTTCCCTGCTGAATGCGCATAAGGCGAGAGGCGGAATCGTGGCCCAGGAGTGGATGGTCAAACACCTTTCTGAACTCGGAGCAGAACGCGCTGTAGGAATTCAGACAGGAAGCCTTGGCCCTCCATGTGGCCTCGAACCAGCCAAGCGGCTGGCCAGTGAGATGGCTGGACACAAACGCGATCTTCTCAGAATCCTGGGAGTACCTGCTGGGCTGGTGAGTAAAAATAAAATCACACTGCATGAGAAATGTGGAGCACTGCACTACGTCGCCGTCATAGGGCTTGGGGTTAGAGAGGTTTGGCTCCCGCCGGTGTAACACCCCTGGGGCATCACGTTCAGCGGCAGGGGCAAGGCCAGCAACGGGGTTGTCTTCCGGGGCCGGGAGAACGACTAACCGGCCCACCTGCTCACTGAGGGTTGCTAGGGTCTGGGCGATGGACTGCAGGTTGCGCTCTGTCTGGGCGGTCTGCTCAGAGAGTGTCTGCATCCCCGTACCAAGCCGTTCCACGACGGCTCGGGTCTCACGGAGAGCATTCGCATGTTGTCCAACGACGAGGCCCTGGCTGGTGATGGCTTGGCGAAGGGAGTCCGCTGGGTCCATTTGTGGCCAGATCGTTCTGTTAGGGCTAGCGGAAGAGGACCCAAAAGCAGACTCAAAAATGGCTTGGAGGTGAAGCCCGGAGGCGTGTTTATTTGGTATGGCCAGGCAGGATCAGGTCGGAGAGGCAAGCGGGGGTCAGGCAGGGACGTGGTAGTCAGACAGGCGTGGGTCGGGCAGGAGCGTGGTACTCAGACAGGCGTGGGTCAGGCAGGAGCGTGGTACTCAGGCAGGCGTGGGTCAGGCAGGAGCGTGGTACTCAGGCAGGCGTGGGTCAGGCAGGAGCGTGGTAGTCAGACAGGCGTGGGTCAGGCAGGTTCGTGGTCCTCAGGCAGGCGTGGGTCAGGCAGGTTAACTAGGATGAATGAAAACAAAGAACGGTGAGACAGGCTCGAGTAAGGAGTAGGGATTTAGCTGGAGTCGTGTTACCCACTGGGTTGGTCAACGATCTGGCACAGAGGGCTGTGTGGACCGGCTTCTTATCCTGCTGGCGATTGGTTGATCAGGACCAGGTGCGTTGAGGTGTGGAGGAGAGGCAATCAAGGTGACGCACGGCAGGTGTGGATCGGGGGCGTGTCTGGCTTGTGACCGCAGACGTGCCCGCAGTTCCCGCTGCAGGCTCTGGGAGGTGCTGGGGGAAACGGAGTCCGGCACTGGAGAGACAGGGTCAGGCTGGGGGACAGGCTGGGGACCAGCGTCAGAACCGGGGCTCGGGCCGGGGTCAGGGGCCTGAGGAGGTGGACGAGGCTGACGCGGCGGTGCCGTGACAGTTCCTTAAGTGGTAAAAAGATGTCTTTGTAATATTCATGATCTGGTTTTCGAAATTAAGATCTGAGTCAAGTATGACACCTGGGTTTTTAGCCTGGCATTTGGTGTAAATTTTCAGAGTTTTTAAATGTGCAGATAGTTTCTCTCTTTCAGCTTTTTCTCCAATGATCAGTACTTCTGTTTTGTCCTGGTTTAGTTCGAGGAAATTATGTGACATCCATACATTTATATCCGTAATACACTTGACAAGGCAGTCAATCAAGCTGTAGTTACTGGGTGTTACAGAAATATAGAGTTGGGTATCATCTGCGTAGCTATGGTAGCTAATGTTGTGCCTCCTGATGACACTGCCAAGGGGCACCATGTACAGGCTGAAGAGTAGAGGTCCTAGGATCGATTCTTGGGGCACCCCACAGGTCATAGGGATCTTTCCGGAGCTATGGTCACCGAGGGCAACAAAGAAATCACGACCGGTTAGATAGGTCCTAAGCCAATTAAGGACTGGACCGGAGAGGCCAACCCACTTCTCCAGTCTTTTGATGAGGATTGCATAATCTATAGTATCAAAGGCTGCAAAAGGTCCAGGAGGATGAGAACAGAGAGCTCTTTGGAGTCAGCATTAATTCTGAGGTCATTTACAACTTTGACTAATGCCGTCTCTGTGCTATGATGGGCGCGAAAGCCGGACTGGAAAAGGTCAAGCGTAGAACTTGTAGCTAGGAAATCATTAATCTGTTTGAAAATCATTAATCTGTTTGAAAACAATAGTTTCCAGAATTTTACTCAAAAAGGGAAGGTTGGAGATTGGTCTAAAATTGCTAAGAACTGAAGTGTCTAAGTTGTTTTTCTTCAGCAGGCTTGTGGAGGATTTGAGTTTGGATACTACTTTTCTCAACATTTCTGTGTCCACCAGTGTAAACAAGCTCATATGTCCATTACATGGAGGAAGAGGATCTGTGAACAGGATGCATGGCCTTTCCTGGGTGACTTTCCTCCTAATATTCATAATCTTATCTCTGAAGTAAGCTGCAAATTCCTCACATTTGGAGGTAGAGAGCAGGTTATCTGGTGTTTTTACGGCAGGGTTTATTAGGCTATCAATTGTTGAGAAGAGCACTCTTGAATTATTGCGGTTGATAGATATGAATTTTGAGAAGTGGTCTTTCCTTGCATTTCTTATTGCTTTATCAAAGGCAGCGAGATGTTCTTTGAGAATATCATGGTGGACCTGTAGCTTGGTCTTTCTCCATATACGCTCAGATCTTCTGCAGGTTCTCTTTAGTTGAATTGTTTCCTCATTTCGCCATGGAGCTTTATGATTGGCTGTGATCTTTTTCAGTTTAATAGGTGCTACAGAATCCAAGGCTGCCCCTACTCTGGTGTTAAAGGCGGATGCTAAGTCTTCAATAGTGCCTGACGGCCCCACTTCTGGAGTTGATAAATTGTTTGTGATCATTATTTCTCTAAAACTATCGGATACTGCGGAGGTAAGATAATGTTTCTTGATAAAGCGCTAGTACTACTTTTGACTTTAGGAACCAATGCAGTGAAGAAGATACAGAAATGGTCAGAGAGAGCGAGGTCACTAATAGAGACGACAGTGATAGTCAGGCCCTTAGTAATCACTAGATCAAGGGTGTCATAATTTGTATGGATGATGGACTGTTAAGGCTAGTTAGCTACGGGGCTCAAATGCACGACACAGGAGGCAGGAAGCTCTTTGCCCAGCAGTGCGTTTATTGCTGGAGCTGGGAGGGAAGGTAGTGCCCGGATGGCTCAGGTTGGGAGCCTGGCAGGCTGGAGGTTGAGGCCGGTTGGAGCAGCTGCAGTGGGTGGCGGGCAGAGTGATGGGCAGGCAAGCCGGATCACAGCATACCTGGTCGTTCTGTAGGGAACACGGAGAGACAAGTAAGCCTTGAGGTGCGGTGGTCCAGAGAGCACACAAACACATATATAAGCAGAAATACTTTGTTTAACAACTACGATACTTGCCAGGCGTTTCTTAGGGAAGATCTGGCGATGAATGGCTGGAGAAACCGGCATCTTGTAGGTAGAGGGGGTTCATGAGAAGGTGGCAGCAGGTGTGCAGTGATCAGGCCATAAGCTCATTCGCCCATCAGCTCAACTCATTTCAGCTGTCGTTGGAGCGCCCTCAGTGCCCGTGCCGAGCTGCAGGGGGCGTGTGAGGTAGGCACAGAGGTGGAGGGTTGTGGAGAGGCGGAGGAGGGGGGCGTGTGTGGAGGTGAAACCGTAACAATGGACAGGAGTTCTGAATATTCGGTAGAGAAGGCAGGGCATTGTTTAGGAGGCCTATACACGGTTACTGCCAGAACTGGGGGCTAGCATTTTAAGAACATAGCGTGGTATTCAAAAGAGGTAAAATCATCAAAGGAGATGATCCTCCTGTCACAACCCATGCCTCTAACCCTGCCTCTCTGCCTGCCCCTAACCCTATCGCCGAGAACGAGTCCCCTGGCACCTCCCAGAGGGCGCAGAGGGAACTGCGGGCTCGTCGGCGTGAGCAGCTGCCGGTCATTCCGGTGATTGCACCCCATCCTGGCCAGCCACCACCTGCAGCCCATCAGCCCAGGAGGTTAAGAAGCCACTCCACACAGCATGCGGCGCCAGATCGTTGAATTCCCATGTGGTAACCTCACGGCTCTAGCTCCCTTTACCTTGCCTGTTTTTGACCTTGCTACTGTAACCACCGTTTTTGTCCCCTGAGCTTTTTATTTACCTGTCTTGTTTTTGGTTTACCCTTCCAGGACTCCCGCCATTGCCTGAACCCAGCCTGCCTGACTACCCTGCCCGTCTACCAAACCCAGCCTGTCCGACTACCCTGCCTGTGTAACAAACCCAGCCTGCCTGACTACCCTGCCCGTGTACCGTACCCTGCCTGGATTATTGACTATTCTCTGCCCAACCCTGGACTGTACCTTGAACCAATTAAACGTGCCATCTTGGCTTCTCCCCCTTATCCTGCCGTCGTGTCTGCTCTTGGGTTCACCTCCTGACCCCTTAACACCTGCAGCTGAGGGCATCTGTATATAACATAGGTATTTAAGGAGCACTGTACTGTATCGTATTGATAGCAGTAGCCAGTGCACTGTGGCATCTTGTAAAACTGAAGTTACTATGTGTAGGAGTACTGTACATGATAGCAGTAGCCAGTGCACTGTGACATATTGTAGCCTACCTTTTAGCCATATTATCATCATATTGCTCAAATGTAACATGCTCTATCAAGTTAATAGCCAAGTTGAAATGAAATAAGACCTATTAGGGGACTGAGGGTATGCAGTGTATGCTGCCCGTGACAGAAATCATCAGCATTAGCCTACTATGTTCCCTGTACGCTCCAGATAGCCCACTTCACCATCTATGTTCAAGGGAGCCAAAGCGTAAAACTACGCTCTCTACTGGTTGGGTTCACACAACCGCCCCATCTTTTGCATTGGGAGAAAAACTTGAAATAATTATAAATCGATATCAATGGATTGACAAAGCCATAAACTAGGCTACTAACAATATCAAATTCCGCCGCAATAATGTGCGGTTTCTCAAAGGTACTTTTTATTTAATTTAGGTCTACGTTGTAGTTATTTTACAGAGAGAACTACAACGATCCCTCTATTGTATTTTAGATTGCTATTCTTGCACTTTGCCTTCAGCACTAGATTATGCTCTTAGTCACTTGTTTCAGAAAGGAGATGCACTTGTGAGTTCTGGCAAGTAGCCTAGTAGCCTACATTGGCTTTTCCTACGTTAAATGCAATTATTGTTAGTTGCTTTGGATAAACGCGTCTGCTAAATTACTGTAATACAATGAGATCTAGGCTACGGATCCGGGCATCTGTCGCGTTTTGAGAACTTCACTGGAGAGTGCAGCTGATCAGAGCACTATGTTGGTGTGCTTCGTAAACATGATTCAATTGCTCTTGAATTATCTGTATGCCGAGATGAATCCAGTGATGTCCACCTCTTGAAATTTGGTCGAATTTACTGACCGCTAGATCAGTGAAACCCGGGGCTGCCAAGTCTCAGACACGCATTGCAGCCTATTCTCACGCTCACTCGCCACGCTTCACAATTCTCACTCGGAGAAATGACAAACCTCAAAATAGCCTACTACCAATTCAATGGCTATGGGACTCTTTTTTTTATTATTACTTGAACGAACGCTAATCTCGCCTCTCGGTCGTCCTTCGCGCTCAAAGAACGCTCCCCAAATCTACCTATCGGGGAGGAGAGAGGGAGCCGTCCCGGTGGGGGGAGAGGGGGGTTGGTGCTTGTGACTACACTTAGTGAACGCTTTGCTTAGCAACCACTCGCAGCAACCTCGCCTTTTTATTAATTACACCCGTGTTTACCTAATGTAGATATCCTATTTCATAAATGCACTCATCAGTCCGACTCCAACACTTCCACACCCCTATCAAGACCACTAGAGGGCGCCTCGCCACGTTACATCTCCCATTGCTTTTATTATGTCATAGTAGACGTTGCTGACGCAGACACTTAAACAGTCAGTGATCCATTCCACCTCATCAGAGTAGCTAGTGACTTCTGGATTTGACACACTGACTTAGAGAAAACAAGTAAGTCCATAATGGGGATAAACTTTAGAGTAAGAATTTTCTACAATTATTCTGTATTCATTCTTTGACAAAAACACCCCCAATTGAAGACAGAATAGAGTACATATTGCTCTCTGAGCTTTGTTTAACCAAGTTGTCATATAAATGATGTGTTGATACTGGTTGATTAGAGGACTAGCAGTGATGGCTCTGGGTAATATGAGATCCTGGGTGAACCTCCTCTTCATCAGTGATCTGGTGAATAACCAGTTGCTTTATAGGACTTCAGTCAGACTGGGGCAGATAAATATAATAATAATAATAATAATACTTGATTCTTTTGGTTTCTGTTTGGTAAAGTGTTATTCAGCTAGGCCTACCGTGCTGTGTTGGAAAGTCCTGTATATCTAAATATAGGCCTAATGTGCTGCTAGGTATAGGTCTATTGTGCTGTATTGTAAAGTACTTGTATACAGTAGCTACAGTAGGTATATGACTACTGTTGTATGTTGTAAAGTGCTGTACAGCTAGGTATAGACCTACTGTCCTGTGTTGTAAAGAGCTGTATAGCTACAGTATGCTCGCTGTGATATGAAGTGGTATCAATCAATCAATCAATCAAAGCTGTATTTGTATAGCGCATTTCATACCCAGAGGCAACACAATGCGCTTTACAGAGAACAAGGGAGGTGGGGATACTATACATCCCATCCCTACATATTCCAGAGGGAAGCAAAAAGTGAGCTGTACAAATTCTTCCCTGACCCCTCTCAACAAGGAAATCGAGCAAGCTCCTGGAGTATGTTTGTCTACCGGCTAAGAACATTTATAAAGCAATAAATTACATTCAATTACATTTTCAGAGTAAGAGAGGCTAAAAACATAATAGGAGAGACATGGCAAACACTGGTGTATGTCTGTGTGTGCATGAATGTGCCTGGGCCCAGATAGAGGCAGGGGTTGGGGTAGAGAGGGGGTAGGAAAAGGATACGGACCCGGGTTAGGGTGAGGGGAAGGGGGACTGGGCCCAGGTCCAGGCCTAAGCCGGATGTGGACTGATGTGTGTACGTGTGTGTGTGTGTGTTAACTAAATACTACGACATCCACAGCTGACACGGGGGTATCTATCGGACTCAGGGGGGTGTGCGGGTGACAGTGGGGCATCCACTGGACCTGGTTAGAAGGTAGGAGGGAGAGAGAGAGGCACTAGGGGAGACAGAAAACGGTTAGTAGCATGCTGAGCCTTTGAAGCAACACAGATATCAGAACAGAACAAGCCTGTTTCAGGGCAACCAGCTTCTGTACACAACTTGATATACATAGAGTGCATAGCAGGATATACACCAATGTATACAGAGGATTCACAGGTAGGTTTGAGGCTGCCTTTCTGTGTCTCAAGGTCCTGGCTAGTGATTGTAGGTTAGGCCAAAAAGGTACGTCTTGAGATCTTGCTTGAAGACATCCGTTGTTTCGACCCTTCTTAGGCACTCCGGCAGGGTGTTCCAGAGGTTGGGGGCATAATAACTAAAAGCTGCCTCTCCGTCTTTCTTGGTCCTGGCTTTTGGGACAGTTACGAGTTCAGTACCTGAGGATCTGAGTGGTCTGTTGGGCATGTACCTGACAAGCATGTCTGAAATGTTTTCTGGTGCGTGACTGTGGAGAGATTTATAGACTAGTAATAGTATTTTAAAGTCTATTCTAGAGTTGACAGGTAACCAGTGTAGTGATTTTAAGGCTGGTGTGATGTGTGCCCTTCGTCTAGTCTTAGTGAGGACTCGTCCTGCAGCATTCTGTATCATTTGTAGCTTAGAGATTGCTTTCTTTGGTAGGCCTTATAGTAGAGCATTGCAGTAGTCCAGCCTGCTTGTGATGAAAGTATGCATTAGTCTTTCGGTGTCAGCCTGAGAGAGAAAGGGTTGCACCATGGCAATGTTCCTGTTAGGGCTAGCGGAGGAGGACCCAAAAGCAGACTCAAAAATGGCTTGGAGGTGAAGCCCGGAGGCGTGTTTATTTGGTATGGCCAGGCAGGATCAGGTCGGAGAGGCAAGCGGGGGTCAGGCAGGGACGTGGTAGTCAGACAGGCGTGGGTCGGGCAGGAGCGTGGTACTCAGGCAGGCGTGGGTCAGGCAGGAGCGTGGTACTCAGGCAGGCGTGGGTCAGGCAGGAGCGTGGTAGTCAGACAGGCGTGGGTCAGGCAGGTTCGTGGTCCTCAGGCAGGCGTGGGTCAGGCAGGTTAACTAGGATGAATGAAAACAAAGAACGGTGAGACAGGCTCGAGTAAGGAGTAGGGATTTAGCTGGAGTCGTGTTACCCACTGGGTTGGTCAACGATCTGGCACAGAGGGCTGTGTGGACCGGCTTCTTATCCTGCTGGCGATTGGTTGATCAGGACCAGGTGCGTTGAGGTGTGGAGGAGAGGCAATCAAGGTGACGCACGGCAGGTGTGGATCGGGGGCGTGTCTGGCTTGTGACCGCAGACGTGCCCGCAGTTCCCGCTGCAGGCTCTGGGAGGTGCTGGGGGAAACGGAGTCCGGCACTGGAGAGACAGGGTCAGGCTGGGGGACAGGCTGGGGACCAGCGTCAGAACCGGGGCTCGGGCCGGGGTCAGGGGGCTGAGGAGGTGGACGAGGCTGACGCGGCGGTGCCGTGACAGGACCCCCCCCTCTACGGGCGCCACCTGGCGACCGACCGGGCTGGCCAGGATGGTCACGGTGGAAATCCCGGATAAGAGAGGGGTCCAGGATGAACCTACGGGGCACCCAGCACCGCTCCTCGGGCCCATAGCCCTCCCAGTCCACAAGGTAGTGCAACCCCCGACCCCGCCGACGGGCCCCCAGGAGCTGTCGGACAGTCCAGGCCGGCTGGTCGTCGATGATCCGGACAGGTGGCGGGGTGTCGCCTGGCGGGCACAGAGGGCTGACAGGAGCAGGCTTAACACGGGAGACATGGAATGTGGGATGTATCCTCATGGACGGGGGCAGCTGCAGTCTGACAGCAGAAGGGTTAACCACACTGTCTATCTTGTAAGGACCAATGTCGCGGGGCGTGAGCTTACGTGACGAGGCCCGCAGGGGGATGTCCTTGGAGGAGAGCCAGACCGCCTGGCCGGGCTGGTAGACAGGGGCCGGGGTCCGATGGCGGTCTGCCTGGTGCTGGCTCCGACGGGTGGAACGAACAAGCGCAGCTCGGGCATCCCTCCACACCTTGTGGCAGCGGCGGAGATGGACCTGGACTGAGGGCACGGCGAGCTCCTCCTCCTGCTCAGGGAATAGAGGTGGTAGATAACCCAGGGAGCATTCAAATGGAGACAAGCCAGTGGAAGAGCTAGGAAGGGAGTTATGGGCATACTCCACCCAGGGGAGGTATCGGCTCCAGGTAGCGGGGTTACGACCAGTGACACAGCGCAGGGCGTTCCCCAGGTATTGGTTGGCTCGCTCGGCTTGCCCATTGGTCAGGGGATGGTAACCCGAGGACAGACTAACCGAAGCCCCAATGGCCCGACAAAACTCCCTCCACACCTGGGAAGTGAACTGTGGACCTCGGTCAGAAACGATGTCCGCAGGGATGCCATGGAGCCGGACCACGTGGGTCACCAGAAGGTCAACAGTCTCAGACGCAGAGGGGAGCTTGGGCAGAGGCACAAAATGGACGGACTTGGAAAAACGGTCCACAATAGTCAGTATGGTGGTGTTACCCTGGGAAGGGGGCAGTCCAGTCACGAAGTCCAGACCTATGTGGCTCCACGGGCGACCAGGGACCGGCAGGGGGCGCAGCAGACCGGAGGCGGGTTGGTGCGAGGCCTTGCTCCGTGCACACACCGTGCAGGCCCGGACGTACTCCCTGGTGTCCTGGGCCATGGAGGGCCACCAGAACCGTCTCCTGAGAAGGGCTAGAGTGCGGCTGGACCCCGGATGGCAGGCAAACTGGGAGGCATGAACCCACTGGAGGACCTGGGGACGGACATGGTCAGGGACAAACAGGCAGTTAACAGGGCCGTTACCTGGGTCAGGCTGGGTCCTCTGGGCCTCCTTCACCAATCCTTCGATCTCCCAAGTTACAGCGGCCACCACACATGAGGGAGGAAGGATGGTGTCTGGTTCGTCAGTGTCCTGGTTTGGGGGAGCATACTGGCGAGACAGGGCGTCAGGCTTGACATTGCGGGATCCTGGACGATAGGTGATGGTAAAATTGAAACGACCAAAAAACAGAGCCCACCTGGCTTGCCGCGGGTTCAGTCTCTTGGCATTCTCGATGTAGGTCAGATTCTTGTGGTCAGTCCACACAATGAAAGGCACCTCAGCTCCCTCCAACCAGTGCCTCCACTCCTCAAGGGCTAGCTGGACAGCAAGCAGTTCCTTATTGCCCACGTCGTAGTTACGCTCCGCGGGCTCCAGCCGGCGGGAGAAGAACGCACAGGGGTGGATTTTACCATCAGTGGGTGATCGCTGGGACAGCACTGCCCCCACTCCACTGTCCGACGCGTCGACCTCCACAATAAACTGGAGAGAGGGATCAGGCTGGGTGAGGACCGGAGCAGACGTGAAGAGCCTCTTCAGCTCATCGAAGGCCGCCCCCGCCTCGGGGGTCCACGAGAAGGGGACGTTCTTGGAGGTGAGCGCGGTCATGGGAGCGGCCACCCGGCTGTAGTTGCGGATGAAGCGCCTGTAGAAATTGGCAAATCCTAGGAACCTCTGGAGGTCCTTACGGTTCTTGGGGACAGGCCAGCTCACCACCGCCCTGATCTTCTCGGGGGTAGCCTGCACCTGGCCACTGCCGATGAGGAAGCCCAGGAACTGCACAGAGGTGACGTGGAATTCACACTTCTCAGCTTTCACAAACAGCTTATTCTCCAGAAGCCTCTGGAGAACCTGTCTGACATGTGCGATGTGTTCCTCATGGGAGCGAGAAAAAATTAGGATGTCGTCTAGATAGACAAAAACACAGCGGTGGAGGAAGTCCCGGAGGATTGTCATTTATCAGGGCCTGGAATACTGCAGGGGCGTTGGTAAGTCCAAATGGCATGACACGGTACTCGAAGTGTCCGAGCGGGGTGTTGAACGCTGTTTTCCATTCATCTCCCTCTCTGATACGGACCAGGTGATACGCGTTTCTAAGATCGAGTTTGGAGAATATGGTAGCTCCCTGGAGGGGTTCAAAGGCAGAGGCGAGGAGGGGCAGAGAGTACTTGTTCCTCACCGTTATGCTATTTAGGGCCCGGTAGTCGATGCAGGGTCACAAGGTGCCGTCCTTCTTGGCCACAAAAAAGAATCCAGCACCTACCGGAGAGGACGAGGGCTTGATGATGCCTGATGCCAGGGAGTCACAGATGTAGGTCTCCATAGCTTCCCGTTCAGGCCTGGACAGGTTGAACAAACGCCCAGATGGCAAGGGGGCTCCAGGGAGGAGTTCAATGGAGCAATCATAAGGGCGGTGGGGTGGCAGAGTAAGGGCCCGCTGCGTACTGAACACCTCCCCAATGTCATGGTACTCGGGAGGGACTATGGACAGGTCTGGGGGTCCAAATGGGGCGATGGCGCCCTCAGCAGGCGGCAGGGCCGACGTGAGACAGGTGTTATGGCAGTAGGGGCTCCAGCCACTCACCTTATTGGCGATCCAGTCAATGTGTGGGTTGTGACGTCTCAACCAGGGCTGACCCAGAACAATGGGGCTTAGAGACGAGGAGATGACTAGGAGGGACATGGACTCATGGTGGTTACCTGACAGAACCACATCAAGAGGCTCGGTGACATGGGAAACGTTGGCTAAGAGCCCGCCACTCAGGTCATGGACGTCAATGGGGGTGTCACGGGGTATGGTGGTGATGCCAGCTTGACGGACCAACTGAGAGTCGATAAAGCAGTCGTCGGCCCCGGAATCAACCAGAGCGGGTACAGTGAAGGACTGCCGATTAACAATAATAGTGGCCTCGAGGTGCATGCGCCCCAGGGCATCGGCGGAGGACATCACATTCAAACCGGCTCCGGCGGTCCTAGACTGCCTGGGAGGGGGTGTGGGAGACGAAGCACCGCTCACCAGTGATCCCACTTTCACTGGCGAGCGTGGGCTTTTGGCCGAACGGGGCAGGACACGCGGCTGTGTCCGGGCTGGCCGCAGTAAAAACAGAGGCGCTCATTTACCCTACGGGCGCGTTCCGCCTCGGTTAGGCGTGCTCCGCCTAGCTGCATGAGTTCGTCTGAGGCAGGGGATATCGAGGCCGGCTGAAAGGGGACCGTTTCATTGTTAGGACCCGGGGAAGTTTGAGGCGGTAGACTGGGAAAGCGCTGACTAGCGACCCGAACTGCGGGAGTAGGAGCGCAGAGATTCCTCTCTTTCCTGCGCTCTCGAAGGCGGTTGTCTATCTTGACAGCAAGGGAAATCAGGAGATCGAGAGAAGCCGGCTCATCTCTGAGTGCCAACTCGTCCTTAAGAGACTCAGACAGACCCGCTTGAAAGGCTGACTGTAGCGCCGCGTCATTCCATCCACTATCCGCTGCTAGTATTCTGAACTCGATAGAGTACTCGGCAACACTATGGCTTCCCTGCTGAATGCGCATAAGGCGAGAGGCGGAATCGTGGCCCAGGAGTGGATGGTCAAACACCTTTCTGAACTCGGAGCAGAACGCGCTGTAGGAATTCAGACAGGAAGCCTTGGCCCTCCATGTGGCCTCGAACCAGCCAAGCGGCTGGCCAGTGAGATGGCTGGACACAAACGCGATCTTCTCAGAATCCTGGGAGTACCTGCTGGGCTGGTGAGTAAAAATAAAATCACACTGCATGAGAAATGTGGAGCACTGCACTACGTCGCCGTCATAGGGCTTGGGGTTAGAGAGGTTTGGCTCCCGCCGGTGTAACACCCCTGGGGCATCACGTTCAGCGGCAGGGGCAAGGCCAGCAACGGGGTTGTCTTCCGGGGCCGGGAGAACGACTAACCGGCCCACCTGCTCACTGAGGGTTGCTAGGGTCTGGGCGATGGACTGCAGGTTGCGCTCTGTCTGGGCGGTCTGCTCAGAGAGTGTCTGCATCCCCGTACCAAGCCGTTCCACGACGGCTCGGGTCTCACGGAGAGCATTCGCATGTTGTCCAACGACGAGGCCCTGGCTGGTGATGGCTTGGCGAAGGGAGTCCGCTGGGTCCATTTGTGGCCAGATCGTTCTGTTAGGGCTAGCGGAAGAGGACCCAAAAGCAGACTCAAAAATGGCTTGGAGGTGAAGCCCGGAGGCGTGTTTATTTGGTATGGCCAGGCAGGATCAGGTCGGAGAGGCAAGCGGGGGTCAGGCAGGGACGTGGTAGTCAGACAGGCGTGGGTCGGGCAGGAGCGTGGTACTCAGACAGGCGTGGGTCAGGCAGGAGCGTGGTACTCAGGCAGGCGTGGGTCAGGCAGGAGCGTGGTACTCAGGCAGGCGTGGGTCAGGCAGGAGCGTGGTAGTCAGACAGGCGTGGGTCAGGCAGGTTCGTGGTCCTCAGGCAGGCGTGGGTCAGGCAGGTTAACTAGGATGAATGAAAACAAAGAACGGTGAGACAGGCTCGAGTAAGGAGTAGGGATTTAGCTGGAGTCGTGTTACCCACTGGGTTGGTCAACGATCTGGCACAGAGGGCTGTGTGGACCGGCTTCTTATCCTGCTGGCGATTGGTTGATCAGGACCAGGTGCGTTGAGGTGTGGAGGAGAGGCAATCAAGGTGACGCACGGCAGGTGTGGATCGGGGGCGTGTCTGGCTTGTGACCGCAGACGTGCCCGCAGTTCCCGCTGCAGGCTCTGGGAGGTGCTGGGGGAAACGGAGTCCGGCACTGGAGAGACAGGGTCAGGCTGGGGGACAGGCTGGGGACCAGCGTCAGAACCGGGGCTCGGGCCGGGGTCAGGGGCCTGAGGAGGTGGACGAGGCTGACGCGGCGGTGCCGTGACAGTTCCTTAAGTGGTAAAAAGATGTCTTTGTAATATTCATGATCTGGTTTTCGAAATTAAGATCTGAGTCAAGTATGACACCTGGGTTTTTAGCCTGGCATTTGGTGTAAATTTTCAGAGTTTTTAAATGTGCAGATAGTTTCTCTCTTTCAGCTTTTTCTCCAATGATCAGTACTTCTGTTTTGTCCTGGTTTAGTTCGAGGAAATTATGTGACATCCATACATTTATATCCGTAATACACTTGACAAGGCAGTCAATCAAGCTGTAGTTACTGGGTGTTACAGAAATATAGAGTTGGGTATCATCTGCGTAGCTATGGTAGCTAATGTTGTGCCTCCTGATGACACTGCCAAGGGGCACCATGTACAGGCTGAAGAGTAGAGGTCCTAGGATCGATTCTTGGGGCACCCCACAGGTCATAGGGATCTTTCCGGAGCTATGGTCACCGAGGGCAACAAAGAAATCACGACCGGTTAGATAGGTCCTAAGCCAATTAAGGACTGGACCGGAGAGGCCAACCCACTTCTCCAGTCTTTTGATGAGGATTGCATAATCTATAGTATCAAAGGCTGCAAAAGGTCCAGGAGGATGAGAACAGAGAGCTCTTTGGAGTCAGCATTAATTCTGAGGTCATTTACAACTTTGACTAATGCCGTCTCTGTGCTATGATGGGCGCGAAAGCCGGACTGGAAAAGGTCAAGCGTAGAACTTGTAGCTAGGAAATCATTAATCTGTTTGAAAATCATTAATCTGTTTGAAAACAATAGTTTCCAGAATTTTACTCAAAAAGGGAAGGTTGGAGATTGGTCTAAAATTGCTAAGAACTGAAGTGTCTAAGTTGTTTTTCTTCAGCAGGCTTGTGGAGGATTTGAGTTTGGATACTACTTTTCTCAACATTTCTGTGTCCACCAGTGTAAACAAGCTCATATGTCCATTACATGGAGGAAGAGGATCTGTGAACAGGATGCATGGCCTTTCCTGGGTGACTTTCCTCCTAATATTCATAATCTTATCTCTGAAGTAAGCTGCAAATTCCTCACATTTGGAGGTAGAGAGCAGGTTATCTGGTGTTTTTACGGCAGGGTTTATTAGGCTATCAATTGTTGAGAAGAGCACTCTTGAATTATTGCGGTTGATAGATATGAATTTTGAGAAGTGGTCTTTCCTTGCATTTCTTATTGCTTTATCAAAGGCAGCGAGATGTTCTTTGAGAATATCATGGTGGACCTGTAGCTTGGTCTTTCTCCATATACGCTCAGATCTTCTGCAGGTTCTCTTTAGTTGAATTGTTTCCTCATTTCGCCATGGAGCTTTATGATTGGCTGTGATCTTTTTCAGTTTAATAGGTGCTACAGAATCCAAGGCTGCCCCTACTCTGGTGTTAAAGGCGGATGCTAAGTCTTCAATAGTGCCTGACGGCCCCACTTCTGGAGTTGATAAATTGTTTGTGATCATTATTTCTCTAAAACTATCGGATACTGCGGAGGTAAGATAATGTTTCTTGATAAAGCGCTAGTACTACTTTTGACTTTAGGAACCAATGCAGTGAAGAAGATACAGAAATGGTCAGAGAGAGCGAGGTCACTAATAGAGACGACAGTGATAGTCAGGCCCTTAGTAATCACTAGATCAAGGGTGTCATAATTTGTATGGATGATGGACTGTTAAGGCTAGTTAGCTACGGGGCTCAAATGCACGACACAGGAGGCAGGAAGCTCTTTGCCCAGCAGTGCGTTTATTGCTGGAGCTGGGAGGGAAGGTAGTGCCCGGATGGCTCAGTTTGGGAGCCTGGCAGGCTGGAGGTTGAGGCCGGTTGGAGCAGCTGCAGTGGGTGGCGGGCAGAGTGATGGGCAGGCAAGCCGGATCACAGCATACCTGGTCGTTCTGTAGGGAACACGGAGAGACAAGTAAGCCTTGAGGTGCGGTGGTCCAGAGAGCACACAAACACATATATAAGCAGAAATACTTTGTTTAACAACTACGATACTTGCCAGGCGTTTCTTAGGGAAGATCTGGCGATGAATGGCTGGAGAAACCGGCATCTTGTAGGTAGAGGGGGTTCATGAGAAGGTGGCAGCAGGTGTGCAGTGATCAGGCCATAAGCTCATTCGCCCATCAGCTCAACTCATTTCAGCTGTCGTTGGAGCGCCCTCAGTGCCCGTGCCGAGCTGCAGGGGGCGTGTGAGGTAGGCACAGAGGTGGAGGGTTGTGGAGAGGCGGAGGAGGGGGGCGTGTGTGGAGGTGAAACCGTAACAATGGACAGGAGTTCTGAATATTCGGTAGAGAAGGCAGGGCATTGTTTAGGAGGCCTATACACGGTTACTGCCAGAACTGGGGGCTAGCATTTTAAGAACATAGCGTGGTATTCAAAAGAGGTAAAATCATCAAAGGAGATGATCCTCCTGTCACAACCCATGCCTCTAACCCTGCCTCTCTGCCTGCCCCTAACCCTATCGCCGAGAACGAGTCCCCTGGCACCTCCCAGAGGGCGCAGAGGGAACTGCGGGCTCGTCGGCGTGAGCAGCTGCCGGTCATTCCGGTGATTGCACCCCATCCTGGCCAGCCACCACCTGCAGCCCATCAGCCCAGGAGGTTAAGAAGCCACTCCACACAGCATGCGGCGCCAGATCGTTGAATTCCCATGTGGTAACCTCACGGCTCTAGCTCCCTTTACCTTGCCTGTTTTTGACCTTGCTACTGTAACCACCGTTTTTGTCCCCTGAGCTTTTTATTTACCTGTCTTGTTTTTGGTTTACCCTTCCAGGACTCCCGCCATTGCCTGAACCCAGCCTGCCTGACTACCCTGCCCGTCTACCAAACCCAGCCTGTCCGACTACCCTGCCTGTGTAACAAACCCAGCCTGCCTGACTACCCTGCCCGTGTACCGTACCCTGCCTGGATTATTGACTATTCTCTGCCCAACCCTGGACTGTACCTTGAACCAATTAAACGTGCCATCTTGGCTTCTCCCCCTTATCCTGCCGTCGTGTCTGCTCTTGGGTTCACCTCCTGACCCCTTAACACCTGCAGCTGAGGGCATCTGTATATAACATAGGTATTTAAGGAGCACTGTATCGTATTGATAGCAGTAGCCAGTGCACTGTGGCATCTTGTAAAACTGAAGTTACTATGTGTAGGAGTACTGTACATGATAGCAGTAGCCAGTGCACTGTGACATATTGTAGCCTACCTTTTAGCCATATTATCATCATATTGCTCAAATGTAACATGCTCTATCAAGTTAATAGCCAAGTTGAAATGAAATAAGACCTATTAGGGGACTGAGGGTATGCAGTGTATGCTGCCCGTGACAGAAATCATCAGCATTAGCCTACTATGTTCCCTGTACGCTCCAGATAGCCCACTTCACCATCTATGTTCAAGGGAGCCAAAGCGTAAAACTACGCTCTCTACTGGTTGGGTTCACACAACCGCCCCATCTTTTGCATTGGGAGAAAAACTTGAAATAATTATAAATCGATATCAATGGATTGACAAAGCCATAAACTAGGCTACTAACAATATCAAATTCCGCCGCAATAATGTGCGGTTTCTCAAAGGTACTTTTTATTTCTTTAATTTAGGTCTACGTTGTAGTTATTTTACAGAGAGAACTACAACGATCCCTCTATTGTATTTTAGATTGCTATTCTTGCACTTTGCCTTCAGCACTAGATTATGCTCTTAGTCACTTGTTTCAGAAAGTAGATGCACTTGTGAGTTCTGGCAAGTAGCCTAGTAGCCTACATTGGCTTTTCCTACGTTAAATGCAATTATTGTTAGTTGCTTTGGATAAACGCGTCTGCTAAATTACTGTAATACAATGAGATCTAGGCTACTACGGATCCGGGCATCTGTCGCGTTTTGAGAACTTCACTGGAGAGTGCAGCTGATCAGAGCACTATGTTGGTGTGCTTCGTAAACATGATTCAATTGCTCTTGAATTATCTGTATGCCGAGATGAATCCAGTGATGTCCACCTCTTGAAATTTGGTCGAATTTACTGACCGCTAGATCAGTGAAACCCGGGGCTGCCAAGTCTCAGACACGCATTGCAGCCTATTCTCACGCTCACTCGCCACGCTTCACAATTCTCACTCGGAGAAATGACAAACCTCAAAATAGCCTACTACCAATTCAATGGCTATGGGACTCTTTTTTTTATTATTACTTGAACGAACGCTAATCTCGCCTCTCGGTCGTCCTTCGCGCTCAAAGAACGCTCCCCAAATCTACCTATCGGGGAGGAGAGAGGGAGCCGTCCCGGTGGGGGGAGAGGGGGGTTGGTGCTTGTGACTACACTTAGTGAACGCTTTGCTTAGCAACCACTCGCAGCAACCTCGCCTTTTTAATAATTACACCCGTGTTTACCTAATGTAGATATCCTATTTCATAAATGCACTCATCAGTCCGACTCCAACACTTCCACACCCCTATCAAGACCACTAGAGGGCGCCTCGCCACGTTACATCTCCCATTGCTTTTATGATGTCATAGTAGACGTTGCTGACGCAGACACTTAAACAGTCAGTGATCCATTCCACCTCATCAGAGTAGCTAGTGACTTCTGGATTTGACACACTGACTTAGAGAAAACAAGTAAGTCCATAATGGGGATAAACTTTAGAGTAAGAATTTTCTACAATTATTCTGTATTCATTCTTTGACAAAAACACCCCCAATTGAAGACAGAATAGAGTACATATTGCTCTCTGAGCTTTGTTTAACCAAGTTGTCATATAAATGATGTGTTGATACTGGTTGATTAGAGGACTAGCAGTGATGGCTCTGGGTAATATGAGATCCTGGGTGAACCTCCTCTTCATCAGTGATCTGGTGAATAACCAGTTGCTTTATAGGACTTCAGTCAGACTGGGGCAGATAAATATAATAATAATAATAATAATACTTGATTCTTTTGGTTTCTGTTTGGTAAAGTGTTATCCAGCTAGGCCTACCGTGCTGTGTTTGAAAGTCCTGTATATCTAAATATAGGCCTAATGTGCTGCTAGGTATAGGTCTATTGTGCTGTATTGTAAAGTACTTGTATACAGTAGCTACAGTAGGTATATGACTACTGTTGTATGTTGTAAAGTGCTGTACAGCTAGGTATAGACCTACTGTCCTGTGTTGTAAAGAGCTGTATAGCTACAGTATGCTCGCTGTGATATGAAGTGGTATCAATCAATCAATCAATCAAAGCTGTATTTGTATAGCGCATTTCATACCCAGAGGCAACACAATGCGCTTTACAGAGAACAAGGGAGGTGGGGATACTATACATCCCATCCCTACATATTCCAGAGGGAAGCAAAAAGTGAGCTGTACAAATTCTTCCCTGACCCCTCTCAACAAGGAAATCGAGCAAGCTCCTGGAGTATGTTTGTCTACCGGCTAAGAACATTTATAAAGCAATAAATTACATTAAATTACATTTTCAGAGTAAGAGAGGCTAAAAACATAATAGGAGAGACATGGCAAACACTGGTGTATGTCTGTGTGTGCATGAATGTGCCTGGGCCCAGATAGAGGCAGGGGTTGGGGTAGAGAGGGGGTAGGAAAAGGATACGGACCCGGGTTAGGGTGAGGGGAAGGGGGACTGGGCCCAGGTCCAGGCCTAAGCCGGATGTGGACTGATGTGTGTACGTGTGTGTGTGTGTGTTAACTAAATACTACGACATCCACAGCTGACACGGGGGTATCTATCGGACTCAGGGTGGTGTGCGGGTGACAGTGGGGCATCCACTGGACCTGGTTAGAAGGTAGGAGGGAGAGAGAGAGGCACTAGGGGAGACAGAAAACGGTTAGTAGCATGCTGAGCCTTTGAAGCAACACAGATATCAGAACAGAACAAGCCTGTTTCAGGGCAACCAGCTTCTGTACACAACTTGATATACATAGAGTGCATAGCAGGATATACACCAATGTATACAGAGGATTCACAGGTAGGTTTGAGGCTGCCTTTCTGTGTCTCAAGGTCCTGGCTAGTGATTGTAGGTTAGGCCAAAAAGGTACGTCTTGAGATCTTGCTTGAAGACATCCGTTGTTTCGACCCTTCTTAGGCACTCCGGCAGGGTGTTCCAGAGGTTGGGGGCATAATAACTAAAAGCTGCCTCTCCGTCTTTCTTGGTCCTGGCTTTTGGGACAGTTACGAGTTCAGTACCTGAGGATCTGAGTGGTCTGTTGGGCATGTACCTGACAAGCATGTCTGAAATGTTTTCTGGTGCGTGACTGTGGAGAGATTTATAGACTAGTAATAGTATTTTAAAGTCTATTCTAGAGTTGACAGGTAACCAGTGTAGTGATTTTAAGGCTGGTGTGATGTGTGCCCTTCGTCTAGTCTTAGTGAGGACTCGTCCTGCAGCATTCTGTATCATTTGTAGCTTAGAGATTGCTTTCTTTGGTAGGCCTTATAGTAGAGCATTGCAGTAGTCCAGCCTGCTTGTGATGAAAGTATGCATTAGTCTTTCGGTGTCAGCCTGAGAGAGAAAGGGTTGCACCATGGCAATGTTCCTGTTAGGGCTAGCGGAGGAGGACCCAAAAGCAGACTCAAAAATGGCTTGGAGGTGAAGCCCGGAGGCGTGTTTATTTGGTATGGCCAGGCAGGATCAGGTCGGAGAGGCAAGCGGGGGTCAGGCAGGGACGTGGTAGTCAGACAGGTGTGGGTCGGGCAGGAGCGTGGTACTCAGACAGGCGTGGGTCAGGCAGGAGCGTGGTACTCAGGCAGGCGTGGGTCAGGCAGGAGCGTGGTACTCAGGCAGGCGTGGGTCAGGCAGGAGCGTGGTAGTCAGACAGGCGTGGGTCAGGCAGGTTCGTGGTCCTCAGGCAGGCGTGGGTCAGGCAGGTTAACTAGGATGAATGAAAACAAAGAACGGTGAGACAGGCTCGAGTAAGGAGTAGGGATTTAGCTGGAGTCGTGTTACCCACTGGGTTGGTCAACGATCTGGCACAGAGGGCTGTGTGGACCGGCTTCTTATCCTGCTGGCGATTGGTTGATCAGGACCAGGTGCGTTGAGGTGTGGAGGAGAGGCAATCAAGGTGACGCACGGCAGGTGTGGATCGGGGGCGTGTCTGGCTTGTGACCGCAGACGTGCCCGCAGTTCCCGCTGCAGGCTCTGGGAGGTGCTGGGGGAAACGGAGTCCGGCACTGGAGAGACAGGGTCAGGCTGGGGGACAGGCTGGGGACCAGCGTCAGAACCGGGGCTCGGGCCGGGGTCAGGGGGCTGAGGAGGTGGACGAGGCTGACGCGGCGGTGCCGTGACAGGACCCCCCCCTCTACGGGCGCCACCTGGCGACCGACCGGGCTGGCCAGGATGGTCACGGTGGAAATCCCGGATAAGAGAGGGGTCCAGGATGAACCTACGGGGCACCCAGCACCGCTCCTCGGGCCCATAGCCCTCCCAGTCCACAAGGTAGTGCAACCCCCGACCCCGCCGACGGGCCCCCAGGAGCTGTCGGACAGTCCAGGCCGGCTGGTCGTCGATGATCCGGACAGGTGGCGGGGTGTCGCCTGGCGGGCACAGAGGGCTGACAGGAGCAGGCTTAACACGGGAGACATGGAATGTGGGATGTATCCTCATGGACGGGGGCAGCTGCAGTCTGACAGCAGAAGGGTTAACCACACTGTCT